>NW_026652278.1:169933207-170060064 GCF_009828535.3 Hylobates moloch | reverse complement strand
GATATCCTGACCTCGTGATCCGCCCGCCTCGGCCTCCCAAAGTGCTGGGATTACAAGCGTGAGCCACCGCGCCCGGCCTGATTTTACTGTTTTAATTATTATTCAAGAATATAGAATTCGTATCTAATTGTATTTACTCATGATCAATAACAAAAGATATTGTAAATAAAATATTAAAACAGGGCCAGGCATGGTGGCTCACACCTGTAATCCCAGTGCTTTGGAAGGCTGAGGCAGGAGTATGTCTTCAGCCCAGGAATTCAAGACCAGCCTGGGCAATATGGAGAGACCTAGTTTCTAAAAATTTTTTTCTAAATTAGCTGGCTGTGGTGGCAACCACCTGTAGTCCCAGCTACTCAGGAGGCTGAAGAGGGAGAATCATTTGAGCTCAGGGGTTCAAGGTTACAGTGAACTATGATCGCATCACTGCACTCCAGCCTGGGTAACAGAGTGAGACCCTGTCTCTAAAAAAATATATAAGACAAAATAAAATAATTAAAACAATCAATAGCATTTAATGAATGCCCACTGTTACTGTTCACGGACCCAGCAATAGTTTTTCTAGGAAACGGATGTAGTTGCTCTTCTGTCCCTTTCCTTTCTGCTTTCCTGCCGCTAGCTTCCTCGAATTCCGAAGACACTAAGAAACGCACTAGTCAGATATCCCATAGTGGCAAACACAATTGAGGAACAGCACCAGCTACTTCCTTTCTCAATCCACTGTCTACTTTCCAGGGGGACCATAAATCCACAGAACGCTCCCGATGGCACAGCAGAGGACAAATGTAGGTCCACTCCTAAAAGACAGATGCCTCAGCTGGCCATGTTGGCTCAGGGTCTCCTATCAGCCTGGACGTCAGATCTGCACTGAACAGTAAGACACTTCTTCCCCAGTGCCAGTGCTCCTACCTTCCCCATTTCACAGGGTCAGAACTTCATGGAGGCTTGAGGGCTTTCACCACCTTCTCTGGCTCCATCCCCTTTTCCCTTCACAGGTGTTGCCTCCAATAAATCTCTTGCAGATTGAACTGTGTCTTGTGTGCCTCAGAGAGGACCCCAACTCACACCAACCCTGTTGGCATTCCCCTTAGGAAGCTTCTCTGCCTTTACCTACTCCGCTGCCTACCAGAAGCTTGCTCGCTTTCTTTCTTTCTCTCTTTCCTTCCTTCCTTCCTTCCTTCCTCTTTTTCTTTTTTTTTTTCTTTCTCTGTTCTTTCTTTCTTTTTCTTTCTTTCTTTCTTTCCTTCCTTCCTTCTTTCTTTCGTTCGTTCATTATGTTTCTTTTCTTTGTCTCTGAGACAGGGTCTTTCTCTCTCACCCAGGATGTAGTGCACTGGTGTGATCATGGTTCATTGCAGCCTTGACCTCCAAAGCTCAAGTGATCCTCCCAACTCAGCATCCTGAGTAGCTGGAACGACAAGCATGTACCACCACGCCTGGATAAGTTTTTTAAGAAACATTTGTAGAGATGGTGTCTTGCTAGGTTGTGGTTGCCCAGGCTGGTCTTGAACTCTCTTTTATCTGTACGCACCTCCTAACTCTACAAAGTCTCTCTTTCTTAGTTAGGTCCGTTACTGTCTGTTTTGTGTCCTGATTCTTCCTGAATGTCTAAAACTGTGGCTGACACATAGTAGGTACTCAGTAAGTATTTATCAAATACACAAATGTCAGTCCTGAGAAAGATATGAAAACAGTTGTGGAGCCTGGTTCTTTTCTGTAACATAGATACAAGCTGACTCTTATTGTTCCTGACATCTAGTGGCAGGATGAAAAACTATCCTGAGACCAGAAATTATTTCATTGGCTGGCTAAATCACACACCACAGAAAATGTCAAAACGCCTACTCCTTAGGGCCTAGACAACTGTAACAGGGTTGGTACACCTTTCAGATTCTTAACCGGTTGTGTATTCATCAGTGAGAACCCAGGTAAATTCTAGCACGCAAGATGGAAATCCAGTGCAAAAAGGGGAAACAAGCCCAGGCTGGAAAATGAGTTAGAAAATGGGCTGAACCTTACCATGACAGAGATTCTACAATCCTGACATTCTATTCTATCCACTTATGGAAATAAAGAGGTACACGCAAAGGCACAACACTTTCAACAACTTGCAGTATAATAGTAACAGGATTTAGAATATAAATAAGTCAGATTTTAACTTCCAGGCTTATCATGGTCAAATAGCCCACTTGAAATCAACAAGAAGCTTAAAGAAGGACCTGGTGAACTATATGCACACCATGTTCTCACCTCGGAGGACCAGACACAATGAGAAAGAGCAGGGCAGCAGGGAGAACTCACATTTGTTGTTGCTGTTTTTTATTTTAGAGATGTGGGCCTCACTATGTGGTCCAGGCTGGTCTTGAACTCCTGGGCTTAAGTGATGGTCCCACCTAGGCCTCCCAAAGTGCTGGGATTATAGGCTTGAGCCACTGCACTGGCAAAAACCTTTTATTACTTTTCTCCTTGTTATTACTCTGCATTCAATAAATATTAAGTTTTTCAGTGCCAACTCTGTTCCAGGTACTGTTCCAGGCTTTTGGGATACACAAATAACAGAACAGCCAACAATCCCTACCCTTGGGGAGCTGAAGTCTCTCATTCCTCTAATCCTCCAAAGGATTACAACTTCACAGGTGCCTTGGCATGACCTGTGTGTGCCCTTTGTGTCACAGGAAACAAAGCATGCTCTTGGGAATGGCAGGATCTGTGGGAGCTTGGAAAGGATTAGGGAAGTGGGATCTGTTTGTTGGTGTGGGACAGTCTATTAAGCCAGCTACCCCAAACTGCTGAATAAAGTATCGGATTTTCTGTGAGGACTCTATCGCCTGAGAAAGAAATAGGTCAGCACAAGATAGTTCCAGGGGGAATAAAGGTCCTAGGTACCAGATTTCCCTGAGGAGTTTGCATGGGGTTGGGGTAGGTCACACACGGTCTGCAATGGCAAGAGGAAGCATGAGGATACGTGGACCCCAAGATGGTAGCAGTAAAAGAAGTAGTTGGCGGCCAGGTGTAGTGGCTCATGCCTGTAATCCCAGCACTTTGGGAGGACGAGGGGTGGATCACCTGAGGTCAGAAATTCCAGACCAGCCTGGCCAACATGGTGAGACCCTGTCTCTACTAAAAATACATAAAAAAACAAAAACAAAACAAAACAATTATCTGGGCGTGGTGGTGGGCGCCTGTAATCTCAGCTACTTGGGAGGCTGAGGCAGGAGAATCACTTGAACCCAGGAGGCAGAGGTTGCAGTGAGCTGAGAGTGCACCACTGCACTCCAGCCTGGGCAAGAAAAGACAAACTCTGTCAAAAAAAAAAAAAAAAAGAATTAGTTGGCATGAGTGACTACCCACAACGCTTGCTATGGGGAAAACAGGCTCTAAACCTGTCAACTGTAAAAAAGGATGAGAAAAACTGCTAGATGCTTGATCATTCCTTTACTCATATTTTAAGAAACCCAATGCATTTCCTATTTTCTGATGTCATATATGATTTTTTTTTTTCCCGTTTTCATCTCTTAGAAAGCACGTCTCTGACAAGTAAGTTGTCCAAAGGTGCTACGGGCTTTGTCAACAGAAGATGAAGATATGAGCTCCACAACTTCATAGTTTTATAACCCTGGACAAATTATTTCGCCTTTCGGATACTCAATCTCCTTAACTGTACGGTAAGCAATAATAGTATTTACCTAAATTCAATATTACATGTAGAAAGACCTCATGTGTCACACACATACACAACATACCAATTTCCTTTTACTCTATAAGAGTAAAAAAGAAGTTGTTATCAACTCCTAGTTCATGAAGATACACATACTGTGATTTTTCTGCTTTATTCTTAATCCTACATAAAGAGATAAAGTTTGAGAAACAAAGGATGTCACCTCATCACATTTATTTAGCCCTAAGATCAGAATTTTCTTTTTTAAAATCACTTTTGCTGTCTTGGTAGAAACTGTCTATGAGGAAAGTGAGTATTCCTTAGTTACGAGGTTATCCATTTGAAGGTGTCTGCCTGATGTGGTAATTAAATAATTTATGTTAGAGTTAATAATTTATGTTAGTGTTAATAATTTATGTTAGTGTTAATAGTGTTAATTAGGCTTCACATTTTTGCTAAAAGTATCTAAGTCAAGATAAAATTTCTACATTTGCAAGAGACACGAACAGAATATATGCAAATATTTTTGGAAAAGTCATTTTACAAATTATAAATTAAATCTTTAGAATTTAATTTATAGGGCACAGAACTTAAAAGGAGCTACAATGAAAGGTTCTTGAAGGTGATGGGGTGATCCTTAAAGGTGATGATGAAGAGATAGCCTTTTTTAGGTATGCTCCACTTTGCCCACAGCCTCTGATAATACCCATTAAAATTCACTGAGTATATTTCTACTCTTTGGATCAAAGTATGGTGTCTAAAGCGGGATCATTTGCATGGATCCCTCATATTGCAACCCCCCTACCACCTAGCTGTTCTTTAAGAGGGTGGAATGACTTCATGCCCAGGTAAGCTCTGGGAGGCTAGAACCCTATTTGGAGTCTCGGAAGATGGCATCTTCACAGACAATTGCTGGCACCTGTTGGCATCCAACCACTATTAGAGGCAGGGCTGGTCTTAGGCAGCTTCACCGAGCTTCTCATGGGCCTCGAGTGGTGTAGCAAAGCAGCCTAATTCTTCCACAGTTTGAGCAAAGCACAGAAATCAGCTAAGAGAGAGTTGGCTGACCTGAAGTAGTCACTTAATCAAAAGGAGGTGACGTCGTGGTGGATGTAGTGTGAACACGCGGCTGGAAAGCCATATGTAGAGGCAGACTTCTCAGAGAAGAATAACAACAGCTGAAAACCAGATGGGCCTGTGTAAACCACAGCTGGTCGCTTTGTGGACAGTTACCAGATGAGAACCATATGTGCTATCCCAATGCTATGAGATCCTGCAGAAGCTCACCAGCACTTTGATGCCCCTCTGAGAAGGGTGGGAAAGAGGAAAATCTCAAACTGATGGTATTATATCCTGAAATCAAGCTTACCTGTCATTGATTACAGAGAGATCTCTTCAATCAAGCAGAATAGAAGCCCAGGATTGAGATTCAGCTTAGTAATAAAGATTTTTTTTTTTCCAAACATGTATTTAGAAGACATTGAGTTCATTGGCAAAGGTCTTGTTCACTTTCCCAGAATTTCTCCTGAAATTCTCATGTCAGTATCTCTCAAACAGTTTTTCTGAAACACTAGTTTGATTGCATATTAGTAAGTGTTCTGGAGAAAGCAACGATTTCCCTGATCAACAATTTCAGAGAGATATTGCTTAGTATACTAAAAGTTCTAAAAAGTCTTGCAAAAGAAGAAGCTCTAATTTTATTTAAGCTTTTATTCTCCCAAATTATTTTAATACAAAACATTTTTTTTTCTTTGCCAAACATCTATAAACCTCTTTGGGGGAAAGTAGGTTTTTGTGGAAATAGTTGGACTCTGCTGTATTCTGCATGTAGTAGTATGTGGTTTCTATCTCCTTTTTTTCCAACTTAAAACAATATGTATGTGATTAATTTCTGTCTGACTTTAAATTAACTAATTCAACAAACATTTTGTGATTACTCCCGCACTTTATCATTCTGGACCTCTCTAAACTTTATTAATGGTTTCAGTAGTTCTTCCTTTCCATAAATCATAGGATTTTCCCTTGTATTAATATGCACTGACATCATGGATTTTTGTAAGAAAATAAATTTTTGTAAGAAAATAAATTGATTAATTGCAATCTACTTTTCTAATATAATTCTCTAGCATGAAATTATTCTAGCTAACATAGAAAAAAATCACAAATATGATAATATCTTCAATAAAATATTATATATAAAGTGTACACCTAGTACGTGCATTCTTTAAGTTTTAGCTCAGCTGTTTCTCTCTACAGGGAGCCACTCTGATACTCACCCTCCAGCTTATGACTTTGCTATGTGCCCTTGTATGCACCCCTGTAATATTCTGCATATACTTCTGCCATTGCACTTCTTATACACTAATCACTTTATGTACCTGTTTCCCACCTTCTAAGATTTACTTTTTTGGCAAGAATTGTTTTGCTGATTGATGTATCTCTAAGACTAAGCATAGTATCTGGCAATATTGTAACCATCCAGTAAAATTCATTCTCTAAGTATGTCTCTTCGTAATACCTGAGTTTACATATGTCCATGTAACTTTGATCATTAATGGTAGATTGAAATTACGCAGTGTTCTGGTCTAATGGAGAGAAGAGTATTACTGCTCGTTGCCTGTATTCTCCTATCCTGCAGTTTGCCCTCTGATGAAGGTCATGGGACAGTTTGAGGGAGAAAGAGCAGTCTTTAACTCGGGGAATTATTTGACTGTAACAAAAATCAACTATGTCAGAAAGCTGCAGTTGAGAACAGTTTAAACAGGCTGTAAATTATCTTGTTACAAAGTGACATAGTCACAAATAAATAAGCAAACTGAAATATTAACTTGATATATACGATTGCGGTAATATCTGAGGATTTGGAGGTCCTTGGATAAAAGGATATCGCATTGGACTAGACACATATTGATGAATTCCATGTTGGCTCCTTCAGTGAGAGAATAGTTTGATCAGAAAGCCACAAAGCTGCCCACTGAGATATTACAGAGAAAAAAGTGGAGATTCATTAATACTTTAAAGGTGAAACTGCCTAATGCCAGTGACTCGCACAGCAGGACACTGCGGCTTATGTAAATGGATGACTTCATTAAGGATACAAAAATCTTTTGCAAATTATGGGAGGTCAGAGATAGTGATTGACTGGGTTTAACTATGAACTCTTTCATTAACATTCTACACTTCCACGGCAGAGAATTGCTCTGTCCAGTGAGACAGATGGGGGAGGATGCACCTGGATTTCAATCCATGCTCTGACCCTTGTTTAATAGTTCTGCAACTCTGGGCAAGTCACTCAAGCTCTCTGTGCCTCATTATCCTCATTCCTTAAATAGGCAAAAAACAGTGCCCGCTTCATAAGTTAGTTGTGTGTTTAGTAACCACTGAATATGTGTGTCGCTAATATCATAATGAATGACTCAGTCTATCCTAAAATATAGAAAACATTTTCTCAGCCTGGACAACATGATGGAACCTCGTCTCTACTAAAACTACAAAAATTAGCTGGGTGTTTGTCCCAGCTACTTCGGAGGCTGAGGCAGGAGAATCACATGAACCTGGGAGGCAGAGGTTGCAGTGAGCTGAGATCCTGCCAGTGCACTCCAGCCTGGGCAACAGAGTGAGACTCTGTCTCAAAAAAAAAAAAAAGAAAAAAGAAAAAGAAAAAGAAAAGATCATTTTCTCTATGGTGAAGTTACAATCATTTTCTCTCTGATGAAGTTACCACACACAAAAATTATGTGATTCCAATGAATGTTAGACAAGATCAATGAAATACGATAGAAAATACAGGGAGAAAATAGGTCCTGCTGGTCTACTGTATGGTTAGATTGTATGATCTATTGTATGGTTACAGTATGGTTCAGCATACTACAGATATCTCACTTGGTGTTTAAGAGCATGGGCCTTATTTTGAACATAGGAAATATGTCATTTTAAATAGTGAGACAATTTGGGGTTATTAAATGACAGTGGAAAGTTGGCTTTAAAAGTTGAATAAAAATGAACGTATATCTCTATCTCAAATGCAGGATTAAAATAAATTCAAGATAAATGAGACAATAGTTGGTTTTCAGTTCCAAATTCCCACATCCTTTCTTTTGCTAAGGTAAGGACTATCTTTCAAGGTTTTTCAGGTTGAATTACTCGTCTCTTCACCCCCATTTATTTGCTGATGTTCAACAGCAATTTCTCAGACTATGAACTTATTTGAAAGTAGAATAATTGAAGATATCATTAGTTAAGTCAAGATAAGGTCATTAAGGTGGGCCCCAATCCAAAATGCCTGGTGTCCCTTTTTAAAGGGGAAATTTGGGCACAGAGACACACACATAGCCAGAAAACCAAGTAAAGATGAAGCCAGAGATCAGAGTGAAGCTTCTACAAGCCAAGAAATGGTGAAGATTGCCAGCAAAACCCCAGAAGCTGAGGAGGGAGTGGGAACAGCTTCTTCCTTACAGCCCTGGAAGGAACCAGCCCTGCTGACGACACCTTGACACCTTCATCTCAGACTTCTACTCCCCA
Source organism: Hylobates moloch (assembly GCF_009828535.3). Taxonomy (NCBI): domain Eukaryota; kingdom Metazoa; phylum Chordata; class Mammalia; order Primates; family Hylobatidae; genus Hylobates; species Hylobates moloch. The sequence continues at coordinate 170,051,885 of NW_026652278.1, read as the reverse complement.
AAACTGTGAGGCAATGAGTTTCTGTTTTTTAAGCCACCCTTCCCGTGTGTGGTACTTTGTCAAGGCAGCCCTAGCAAACGAATGCACCCAGGTTCCATCGCAGCTAGTTGTGGTCATGTGATTAAGTCCCAGTCCAAAGAACATTAGCAAAAGTATTGTACACAACTCCCCAGTGGCCTTCAGATTAAGAAGAAGGGCCTGGCACGGTGGCTCATGCCGGTAATCCCAGTACTTTGGGAGGCCCAGGTGGGCTGATCACCTGATGTCAGAAATTCGAGCCCAGCCTGGCCAACATGGTGAAACCCCGCCTAAACTAAAAATACCAAAATTAGCCAGGAATGGTGGTGGGCGCTTGTAATCCCAGCTACTTGGGAGGCTGAGGCAGGAGAATCACTTGAACCTAGGAAGCAGAGGTTGCAGTGAGTTGAGATTGCGCCATTGCACTCCAGCCTGGGTGACAAGAATGAAACTCCATCTCAAAAAAAAAGAAAAAGAATTAAGAAGAATCTCTTCGTTCTCTGTTCTCCTTTTCCCGCCATCACAGGCTGGAAAGTGGCTATTTTGCTGGTGAGCCAGCTTTGATTCTGAAGATAAGGGTAAAAGAAAAAAAACTAAATTAGGGAAGCAACATGATGGAAAATACACGATACCAAATTGCTTACTGTTTCAGACAACTGGCCCATATCTAGAATACTATGTGTGAGAGAATTAATTTTTATAGGATACTTTTAAACAACTGTGTTTTGAGAGTTTTGTCTTATACCAATGTATTTTATTCCTTAGCTGATATATTAAAATGATGACTGGGAAAGATGAAATTAAAAGAAATTAAAATGAATGTTGATCTGACTATATGTATATGAAAATTTAAAGCTGAAAACATAGAAGTAAGAAAAATTTTTAAACATGAAGACAAAGTAAAAAAAAAAAAGAGATAAGGTTTCTATATTTGACTACAAATAATTTTAAGTATCTGCATATCAAAACAAAGAAACTAAGTAACATAAAACTGGGAAAAATATTTGAAATATATGATAGACAAATGTTTGTTAATACATAACATAAAGTACTCTTAATCCATAAAAAATGATAAATGCATTCCTCATGCTAGCAAAATATAAAAGTGATCAACATCACAAAATTAAAATCTGATATGAATTAGACAAAATTAAAAAAGACAAGAAAACATCCACAATTAGCAAGGATCCAGGGGAATGTGTATATTCTCTCATACTGCGAGTAGGAGGTTAAATTGTTATCTTCCCAGACAGTTATTTGACAATATGTATCAAAAGGTGTAACAGTGTTGTTCATACTCTTTGAACCAGAAATTCTACTTTTAGGAAAACATTTTAAGGGATTTATCTGAGAATCATAGAAGATGCACGCTCACATCAGTGTTATCAATAGCATAAATTAATAATAAAAAGTCCAACATTAAGTTTTATAAATTAGTTAAATGTAAAATGCCTAAGTAAATCACAGCACATATCTAGAATGTAAAATTCATGTTGTTCAAAAGAAAACAAGGAAACTAATGTCATAGGGTGTGATGTTCTACTAAGTGAAGCAGTGATTTATAAAGTAATAATGTACAGAAAATTTATGAAAGGTTACTACTGATTGATTATCCTGCCGGTGAAATAACAAATGATCTTTAACACTTTGTTTGCTTTTGCTTTTCATAGGTTCAAATTTTCTACCATATTTTGTAATCAGGAAACAAAAATCTAACTACTTACCAAAAATAAGGCTACGTGCACTCTCAATTTCAATTTCAATGTCACACTCAAGAAGGTTTTTGGTTCATTCACACAGCATGTAGCTGAAACTGTCTTTAAATTATATATTAAACTACATGTTATTGGATTTTCTTCATATTGAGGGATGAAGGTGGAGCGCAGTGGCTCACACCTGTAATCCCAGCACTTTGGGAGGCCGAGGAAGGCAGATCACCTGAGGTCAGGAGTTTGAGACCAGCCTGGCCAACATGGCAAAACCCCGTCTCTACTAAAAATACAAAAATTAGCCGGGTGTTGGTGGCACACACCCATAATCCCAGCTAATTGGGAGGCTGAGGCAAGAGAATCGCTTGAACCTAGGAGGCGAGGGTTGCAGTGAGTTGAAATCGCACCACTGCACTCCAGCCGGGGTGACAGAGACTCTACCTTAAGAAAAAAAAAATTAAGGGATAAAAATTATTAACTTGTGGGGAGTCACAGCCTTCCTCCTCCCTCCCTTGTTGTTGTCCACAAAAAAAAAGCGTTAGAGCCATGCCCTCCTGTTTGCTTTGCTTTGCCCTGCACTGTGAGCAGAGAAAGAGCTGCTGTCTGTGTGGGCGTTGCTGAGCAAAGCAGGCAGGGTGCTGGGCACCGCCTTCCCCGGGCCTTCCTGGTTGGGGGAACTTCACTCAGCAGCTTGGTTCCTCATGCAGTAGGGTTATGCAGCTGTTAACAAACTGAGGTAGGTCAGTTGTGCTGCCGATATGGAAAATTTCTAACCTACTTCCTGAAGCACAAAAATAAGTTAAATCATATTATATTTCCTGAGTCCCTGTTTGTATGAAAGAGTGCATTATGTAGACACACACGCTTGAATATGGAGAGCATGTCTCCGGGAAGGCAGATTGGGAGTTGACATATGAAGGAGGAAGTGATCTCGTTTCACCAATACCCTTCTCTAGTGTTCGAATTTTTCTTCACGTGTTTATATAATTTCAAAAATAAAACAAAGCAAATGAATGGTAGCCCAATACCTGTGTTAGAGACGGAATGTTTGTGTCCCCGCACCCCCTAACTCGTATATGATGATATTAGACCTCACAACATGATGGTATTAGAAAGTGGGGCTTTTGGGAGGTGATTAGGTCATGAGGGTGGGCCCTTGTGAAGGGGATTAGTGCCCTTACAAAACAGAGCTCCCTCACCCCTTCTGCCATGTGAAGCCACAGTGAGAAGACAGCAGTCTATAAACTGGGAAGCCAGTGCTCACCAGACGCTGAGTCTGCTGGCGCTCAAACCTTGAACTTCCCGGCCTCCAAGACCATGAGAAATGCATTTCTGTTACTTATGAGCCACCGAGTCTAGGGTATTCTATTAGGGTAGCCTAAACAAACTAAGACAAGTCATTAAAATAAAAGCTAAAATATGCCATTGTTATTCTAAAAAATGAAGGCCACGACATTTAATAATTATATTCCTGTTTTAAGATCCAAATCTTTAAGTGAATTAATTTAGTGGACATTACACATATTCATTACTTCTTTGAGCCAGCAAGGAAGCCTGTGGTTTCTCAATGCCTCCTGTGTGCAGTTTCTCAATGCCTCCTGTGTGCGGTTTCTCAATGCCCCTAGGCAAGCTGCACCTTGAAGATGCATTTGTAGTTTGGCTGGTACATGGCTGAGTGTAGCCTCCTAGGTGCAGAAAATAGCAGGGGCAAAGGCACAGGGCATGGAGCAGAATGATGCAGGCACGACATTGCCACGTTAGAATCGATACTCGATAATCATAATGTTAAATATATCAGTAATAGCTAATGCTTCTTGAACACTTAGTATATGCCAGGCACTGTTCTAAATGTTTCACACAGTATTAATTCATCTACTCTTCCTAATAATGAAGAAAAGTTATTATACAATTTTTCAAGTAAGGAAACAGAGACTGGAAGAGCTTTAATACATTGCCCAGAGTCACAAAAATAGTGATAGGAATATCCGGGATTTGAACTCAAGTCTTCTGAGTCTAGAAGCCCTTTAATCACTACTCCAAGCTGCTGCCTATGTAAAATCTCATAGAAAATTACAAGTCATAATTTAAAAGGTCAGAAAACAGATTGGATCAATTTGCCATTGTGGGTCAGTATACACGTTCTTTCTTTATTGGGCTATTTATTTTTAGTAACTTTTTTTCCTGGTCTCAGGGTTAAATCATTGAATAATCAGGAGATTATCAGAAAGAATAATAAGAAACACATTTTAAATCCTTATGTTTTTCCCTTCGTCATTAGTGGATAATTATTCCAATTACCCTTTAGGAAGCACTTTGCTTATACGTACTCACTGGAATTGTGTATCATTTCTTTTTTTTGTTTTGTTTTTGAGACGGAGTCTCGCTCTGTCACCCAGGCCGGAGTGCAGTGGCGCGATCTCGGCTCACTGCAAGCTCCGCCTCCCGGGTTCACGCCATTCTCCTGCCTCAGCCTCTCCGAGTATCTGGGACTACAGGCGCCCGCCACCACGCCCGGCTAATTTTTTTTGTATTTTTAGCAGAGACGGGGTTTCACCGTGGTCTCGATCTCCTGACCTCGTGATCCGCCCGCCTCAGCCTCCCAAAGTGCTGGGATTACAAGCGTGAGCCACCGCGCCCGGCCGTGTATCATTTCTTTAATTCGAAAAGCAAGTCAAATCCTTAAATTAAATCCTTCACTGCCACCCTTTCAAATACCGAACAGAAGATAAAGAAAGGTCAGATGGTCAGTGTGCTTTCTACCAAAAGCTCTACTAGCCAGCACATCAACATATTTACAATAAAATAATAAGCGAGATTTATAATTATATCCCTGAGGCTAAGCTTCCCAAATGCTCTTGAAATGATCAGATATTAAGCCATGGTTACAATATTTCTTTTTGCATAAAATGGATTTTAATTCCTTGAAAACTTTGCGTGCATGCAGGTATTAACCATAAAATTTAATTAACCCAAATATCTTCTGCCTGACCCATGCCACATTGCAGTTGGTGGTATAGCTTTGCTCTTCTATGCATTTGGAGAATTGCCAGGTGTTTCCCTGTTATTGCAGAACACGGATTATTGATAAACGTTGCAAGCTCACAACACAGGCATCATTGCCACCAGAAATGCTCTAGAGGGGTCCTCCCAGGCATACCTATTATTTCATAAATGCATCCACTTGGACTGATGCAGTTCGTGCAGAAAACTGTCTGCATGGATTATGGAATGGTTTGTGAAAGGGAGTATTCATAAGTGCTTGCCTAATAGTTTATAATCCTGTATTGAATAGTTCATATACTAACTTATTACCCATGTCATGATCCACATTTGTATTTCAGCAGAGCTGTGGCCAAACTGTTTATTCATGTTCAGGAATCACATCAATAGTGGGTTTTACAAGCCTCTTGGAATTTATTGTTGAACTCAGTTGTGGAATGATCAGTGCTTTGACAGGACATCACACTCTGTAAGTTCAAATCTATATTTTTGTCCACAAGATGAGTATGTTGACAAATTTTTGGCATTGGAACTTCTATATTCTGTGTCAAGTGAGACTCTTGTCTGAGGCTTTTACAAAGTACTTGTGAAATTGATCTTCCATATAGATTTTCTCATACACTCTTTCAATAACTGAACTTTCTCAATAGTACTCAGGCATCAAAAATCAAATCCCTTCAAAATCTCTAGAGGGTCACATCTCCCAACTGCTTTGGAAACCATTAAACAGAACAAATTCACAGCCTCTCATTTGAAGAGGAATACTTTGGCATCAGCAATCACTGCAGGAATACAGGAACATGCAACTCTTTAAGCTTCGATAGACCTGAAAGTTCCTTCACCCTCCTACAACGTCTTTACTTCTGCAAATCTAGGGATATCTTTGCTTTATTTTTATTTTCTAAATTTTAATTTATGTAGAAATATATGGAGAGATCAGGCATGGTGGCTTATGCCTGTAATCCCAACACTTTGAGAGGCCAAGTCAGGCAGATCTCTTGAGCTAAGGAGTTGGAGACCAGCCTGGGCAACATGGCAAAACCCTGTCTCTACTAAAAAGACAAAAAAAAAAAAAAAATAGCTGGGGGTGGTGGCAGACCCCTGTAGTCCCAGTTACTAGGGAGGCTGAGGTGGGAGAATCACTTGAGCCTGGGAAGTCGAAGCTGCAGTGAGCCATGATTGCATCACTGCACTCCAACCTGAGCAATAGAGTGAGACCCTGTTTAAAAAGAAAAAAAGAAAAGAAATATATGGAGAGGTGTGTATCTTGCCCAAAACATTCAATATGTATAAAGTAACTTCAATAAAATTTAAATTATATTTTCAACATGTGGTTTCTCTTACTTTTAAGCACACTTCCATACATAAAAGTTGAAAAGGGATCTATTACTTTGGAATGTAGCTGCATATATGATGCAACTGCAAAGTAGGAATTCACCTAGGTGGCTATACAAGGGTTAAAAATATATCCATCATCTTCTAAATACTGACACTGTGACCCATTGACCTTGTTTCTTGAAGACACAGTGGAGACAATAATAATGATTCAAAGAGTAACTCCTCCACATTTTTACCTATTCCATTAAGCAAATAATGCCATGAGCCTGTTACGGGTTCTGTGTAGTACCTGACACTTTTTCTTCCCAGTATTATTCTGTAGACTATACCTATTGCAAATTCGCACAAAGAGGGCTAATGGGAAACAAGTCCAGAATGTGGAATTTTTAACATTAGTGTCAAAATTTCTGAGATACATTTCTGACTTAACCGTCATTAATAACAAGATTTTTTACATCAAGGCTGTAGGGGAAACAGATAATACTGTATGAAATCAAAGAGTTGGGAGAGCTTTCATAGGGTCAAAACGGTTACGTTTTCTCATTACGCTGAATTTAGTATACTGTGCACTTGAGACGTTGCAAGTTATAAAGTCTTATAAAAATGAAGACAACGCAAAATTTCGAAGAACAAATGAAAAATGTTATGAAATCTCATGGTAATGACCCACTGAGGAAAGAATAACAGATTAATTTTACCAAAAATGCATCAACGCTTCTGGATGAAAAATTCATAATAATAAAGCAGCGAAGTGCAGGTAGTAAAACAAAGAAAACAGTAGGTGTGTTCACATTGGTTATCTTTATATACTAAATCATGCCTTTTACTATGAATGCACATTAAAAACTAGTCGTAATAGAAAAAATGTCCAGGGTATATAATTTTTTAAATGATGTAAGTCTTTAACCAATAAAAAAGCTTGATTCTTAATATCTAGTAACTGTTAGAATAGCAATAATATGTGTATATCAATGTTAATTAAAGTTTATAAATTATTGTCAAATCTCCATAATGTTGTAAAATTGATATACTGTACATTATTCAATTTAGAAAAAAACCCCACAAATTAGAATCTACTGAGCATCCAATTAGTAAGCTATCAGGCATGAAATTCCACATTAATTTCATACATCAGCCTCTTACAATATAAAAAAAATATTCTGTCAGGTACTGAAGATATATGGAAAGATAAAAGTCATGGGAAGTTCTATAATCTTAAGGAAGAAAATACAAAATAATAAAATGTATACGTTTTCCTTGGATTATTACCAACGAACTTGTTGGCATTGCAAATTTCACTGTCTACAGATTCAGAGCTGAGGAAAAACATGTTAAGGACAAACATCTTGAGAATAAAACATCCCTAAGGTAATAGTAAACACTTGAAAACCTGGAAAATATTTTTTGACCTGAATGCTTTTTGAACCTGTCAGTCAAAAGTATCTTAAGGCTTATAAAGGCATGGCAGACTGGCCAGTTATTTATTCATCAATACCCATGTTCTCTCTTCTGGGTTCACTGCCAAGCTTTATGGCCCACTCACCCTTGCATTTAAGTGTGGTCACCCAACTGAGTTCTGGCCCATAGTATGTGAGCAGAAGTGATGTATGATGTATGCTCTTCAGATCTCTAGTCTGATCTTCCACATTCATTTCATTTATTTCATTCAATATCTGACCAGAGGTACAGGATATAGGGGAGAATTCCAAGGCTTTAGGAGATGGTAGACGCACAGATAGAACACCTGTAACAGAGAATGGGCTAATCTTCATTGGACTGCAACCTAAACTTGAACTAATCTTTTCTGTATCTCGTAATTGAGGCATTAAAGATACTTGTTACAACGTTGATTAATACACAAGGGAAAGCCTAGGTTAGAAGCAGAGATCACTAACTTGCTTATATTGAAGAATTTTATTTATTTTTATTAATTAAATATGGTTGCTTGTTGAGTTATTTAAATTGGATTTCAAATTTCTAAAACTGATCACACCTTAAATAAAGCAAATCATAGGAATTAAGACAGTTGGAGCAGAATGCCAAGTATGGTACTTTTCTGTCCACTTAGAATAAGAAGCAACTAATTTTTAGTGGCTAAGATAATATAGTCTAGAATGAGACAGAACTCAATTAGTATCCTAACTCAAGCAGTAACTAGCTATGTGGCCTTGCACCAGTCTGCAAACCTCTATAAACCTCACCTTTCTCCTCTGTAAAGTGAAGAAAATAAGAGTATCTACTTCATGGTTATGAGGATGAAATATGGCAATGCATTTAAAGTGTTTGCTCTGCCTACCAAGTAGGAATCACTCAAGAAATGTTAGCACTCATTATTGTTATTATTAATAACAGGTAATACTGCTAGAAAAGGTTCATACTTTAAAAAATACACTGTACTATGGAAAATGATAAAAATATAAAATTATTACCAGTTAAATTCTATGTCTTGTTAATTTTAAGTGGTGACATTTAATCTGGCTAAGTGCAGAGATGCATTCAAAGTATTAAAAAGTAAACGGATTCAAAGTAAACTGATGTTCCAATAGATGGCAAAACAACATCAAGCTGACTTCTTCTGGAATGAGCACTTGGAGCTGGATTAGCCATTTAAGGCCTTTCTTTAAAGCCAACTTGCTTCAGTATCAGCCAATATTTCAAACGGGCTATTTAACAGCTTGTCAACTTCAGTATGAAACGTTTTCCGCTTTAGAAATCCAAGATTCATTATTTTGCATCAAACATTCTCCTCTCATTGGCACAGTGTTTTCAGAAGGCTAAATTAATAAAGAATTTAATAACACCCATGAGGTGAAAGGGGATGTAGACATTGGGAATGGACAGAATGTCTGGTTTGGGACTACAGCCGCACAATGACAACATTTTCTTCAACTCTAGGAAGAATTTATCTTAAGTTCAGAGATGAACTAGATTCTGTTGAATCTTCTCAATTTATGTTCTCATCATAGATATTAGTAACATTATAATTATTCTGCTCATCATCAAACTATTATTATGCATGTAATTGTAGCCAATTGATTGACGAAGCCTAACTGAGTGAGTTACAAGCAGGAAGCATGCTTATTCTTTCTCAGCCCTCCCCGCTAAACTTGCTCTGTTAATGTTTTCTTTAGCTGTACATGAGACTGACATTCAGGCAGATACCGCCTGCAGCTCTTCAGTGGGTCCTTAGACAACAAAAGTCCAGATCAGAGTGATGTGGATTTCACTCTATTCTAGTATTACATAAGTGCCAAATATTTATCCAATGGAAAGCTTCTACTTTTCCACATCTTGGGCTGGCTTCAGGCTCTGATTTTCCATGGTACTGTTCTACTTATCCTCTTCCTCCCGCTAGCCCAGCCACAGAATCATTAGGTTAGGTTTCTATACAGTTAGAGCCACATGAGGGAAGACAGGGGAAAAAAGGGAGCAGAGTTAGTAGCTGAAGCCAAGTAAGGGGGAGGAGGAATGGAAAGCTGGCAGAGATGACAGAAGGGTAGTCAACTCAGAGAGTGGGGGGATAGAGCAGGATTGCGGGGCAGCGCTAAGAGCCCACTTAAAGGGAGAAGTCCTGAATTTCAGGCTTCAGAGTTGTGAGTTTGTCCCCAGCTTCATCTAGTTTCTTCACAATTACTTAACAGCATGACCCACTCAACTACAAACTCCATGGGAATAAAGACCTTTCTATCGGCCGGGTGCGGTGGCTCATGCCTGTAATCCCAGCACTTTGGGAGGCCGAGGGGGGTGGATCACAAGGTCAGGAGATCGAGACCATCCTGACTAATACGATGAAACCTCGTCTCTACTAAAAATAGAAAAAATTAGCCGGGCATGGTGGCGGGCGCCTGTAGTCCCAGCTAGTCGGGAGGCTGAGGCAGGAGAATGGTGTGAACCCGGGAGGCGGAGCTTGCAGTGAGCCGAGATCACTCAACTGCAGTCCAGCCTGGGTGACAGAACCAGACTCCATCTCAAAAAAAAAAAAAAAAAAAGACCCTTCTATCTCATTCACCATTGAATTGCCAAGGCCCAGTACCATGCTTAGATATATACATGACATATATCTATATTACATATATGTGTGTGTGTATATATATATAGATATACATACACATATATATATATACACACACACACACACACACACACTCACACACATAATGACTATAATAGCAACCTGACTTCCCAGAATAAAGAGCTTAAATGTGCTCTAAAGTTTTCTGGAACTTCAGGATCTAAGATACAGGGACTAGCCTAATTGTCCCAAGGCCATTTATTTAAAAATAATTCTCTACAAGGATGAAAGGAACAACGTAACTCCAAACCAAAATGTTCAAGCCCCATATCAAGTGAGTTTCAGCAGTTCAAAAATCAAACATGATTTGTGCAGGGATATTTTTATTCATCAGGAAGAGCCTAGAAGGGAGTCAGAAAAAGCACCATCAACATAAGAAAGTGTGTGTGGTGTGTGTGTGTGGTGCGTGCGTGTGTGTGTGCACACACACGTGTTTACACATGGAACTCCCTAAATTATGAAATCACATGAATTAGCAAACTTGTAAATAAGCCAGTTTTGGGAAAGCCCACATTGGAATAAGGAAAGACTTCCCGGACCTTTGAAGGTGTCCTAAGGAAGTGGTTTCGCTGCCTTTTTGCTCTCCGACTCCTACTACTATTTCTCTCCCTTAATCTCTTACACAGTAAATCTTTCTCAACCATCCAGAAGAACACAATAATAACGTTCATTTTTCCCCCAGTAACTGAGAATGCAGAAAACATACAAAGCTAAAGCTGCAGCCTACGATCTGGCACGTTCTCAAAATAATAACTCAGAGAAGCTTTTGGTTTATAGAAAATCATTACAAGTGCTGACAGGACTTTAGTGAGTGCTTTGAGGAACTCTTATGGGAGGAACTAATGATGTGTCTGAATCAGGGATTAGAGCCTTTGCATTCATGAGCAAATCGGCTTTCTATTGCACCACCACTTTCTAAACAATAAAGAAATGGATATCGGAAAGATACTGCTAACACTAATGACACAGGAAATGCTTATAAAACGATATGCCGTCATATATTTTAATCTGTTTTCCTCAATATACTTAATCATGCTTGGGGAAGAGTGTCAGTGTAGTTTTCTGCCAAAGAATGAAGAGTTGCCAATTTGACTATTCGAAAGAGCCAGTATGATTTATGTCATAAGCATGTTTGGACGAAATTAGGAAAACTTCCCTTATTTTCTCCCATATTTACTGAAATATATTTTCTCAATGTCAGGAAGAAAATTACTCTTTCTATTCTTAGAGGTATGTATTAATGTTCTTTACATTTAAACACATTCTCTCTCTCTGTCACACACACACTCTCTTTTTCTCTCTCTCTTTCTTTCTCTCTCACCTCCCACCACCCCATATATACATCTGCAAATAACTTACGGCCTAATCTTTTGAACTAAGAACTAAAAACCAAGAAAAGCACCTTGAATATTTTTCAAAACTCATGTGAGAATATTTGCTGGAAAGAATACAGGCAAAATTTATATATATAAAAATATAAATATATATATAAATCTGTATATTTATATTTATAAATATATATATACACACACACATACATATACATATACATATATATATTATTAGCTGCCTATTTTGCAAAATACAAAATAACAAATAAAACCCCAGCACTTCTGGTTCAAAGAAAGTTTAGACATTTACTGTCGAACCTTTTTATTCAACATTTCCCATTTCCCAGCACAGTATATTGACGATTTAGGGCATCTCTTTTCAAACGCTGTTTGTGACAGCAATTGCCCTATATCTCTGACAGAGGCTATTCTCCATGAAGTTTTCTGGAGTGATTGAGATAAAAATAAAAATGTTCTGATATTTTCCCCCAGGAAAAGTGCCAGTGGTTGCCGAAGCTCAAATAAGCTTTAACTACATCCCACAGAGCAACGCTTCATAGTGTATTATTAGTGTGATCAAAAAGGATCACAACATTTCCAGGAAGACCTAAGCACCAGCCCACGTTAAACATTATCATGTGAATGTGCCATACAAAGTTTCCAGTTCCTGAGTGTGTATCTGCCTCAGATTGTGCATTTATTTCAAGTGAGACCTTCACTAATTGTAACTAGAAAAACAAATTCTCATTCTCAAGATGCAGTTTTACCTACTTTAGGTTTCTTGTATTACATCTTCAAGAAAGAGCAGGAACAAAATATGTGCTTCCTCAGTCCATTGAAAATTGAGCTGGGGTAACTCCACATTCACTTCAAGAATTTGTTTCTGCTTCTGTCAAGAGAGAATGGGAGCATGCTACCATAACCTGCTTCCTGGGGGTGGGGAAAAAAAAAAGGAAAATTCCTTGTTCCTGTTCACTAATGTTGTAAAATCCATCAAGGTGCTTCACTTTATCAATATATGCTGAGTTCCTTACCCAGTAACTCCGAGATATTTAATAGCACTAATCGTCTGAAGGGTAATGGGGAATGAGCCCACCGACTTATAGGAATGAGGACATCGTGCACAAAACATATAAATTATTAAAGTATGGGTAGTTTGCAGGAGGGCATGGACTTTTTGCCAGATAAGTCTGAATTCAAATGCTAACACTGCTTGTCATTACCATGTAAATAAGGGACCATTACTTAGACTCTCCACATTTTTCTTTGCTCTAAGACTGGAGTAATAATAAATACTGCTTGGAGAAATTCTGAGGAATGTATTTAATGACATGTAAAAGACTTGGAGAGACTCTAGGCTATCTTTAAATATCCATTCTCTTCTTCCTCTGCAACCTTGTGGTCATACCATGGCATATTTTCAATGCCAGTCATTTCATGTTCCTCTGCCCTTTAGGTATCCAGGATATATATCAGTGCATCAGTGTCAGCATGCGCTGGACCTGAGCAACAAGCAGCATTCAGAAAGAGTCGATCATTCACCACCATCAATTTATACTGTTCAATCACAAAAAGATGGTTGCAGAGCGTTTGCTTATTTAGTTCCTTTGGTAGAGAATTTTCAATAATTCCATTATAGAGATGCTAGAAGTTGATTTCCATTTGAATGCCACCTTTAATTAAGAGCGTTTAGCTTGTGTGCTGTAGGTAGGTGGTACTAGTCATTGGCTATGATCAAAGTAGAGAAACTTCGTAAACTGAAATTTAGATTCCCGACAATAAAATAATTTGAATCCAGGGAATTCATGTTATAATCCAAATCTCATACTGGGGAAAAAATATCTTTCTTGTGAACATTACTGTAGTCCCTTCTGTGGACTTTATGAAAAGACATTTTGTGACTTCAGTGAAAACATACCGTCTCCCATACACTGTTACTCTTTTGTTTAGGTTATCACATTTTTTAGTCAATTGGAAGTGTTATCTAACACTTCATTGGAAAACCAGAAGTGTAAAATGAACCCCGAGCACACTTATCACCATGGGAAATGCTGACGAGACACATTATACGCATTACATCTTTAAGTTGTTAAAAGAAAAAAAAAGTGTGTGGTTTTTAAAAATCACATTTGGGTATTAGGTGTACCAGAATCAGAGAAATTCAGTGCTGAAAAGATATTTATAGAGGATCTAATCCAGCTTCCTGGTTTTATAGACTGAGGAAACCAAGATAAGATTATACTATTAAATATGCAAGTCTGTCCCCACCCCAAGCACAGGGAAATTTTGAACAGGATTAATCAAAGCATGGGTCATAGTGATCCAGTGGAGGAAATGGGGATCACTTGGAGCCTATCATGTGTTTTCCTGGAATAAGTCAGGTCACTACCTAAGAATCTGGGGTATAGGAAAAAGTGAAATAATTAAAAAAGTGAATATACCATATGATCCATTTTAGAAAAGAAAATACACATGCTCGCAAAACCACCAAACACATCCATATGCATACATGCCTGGAAGGGCTGAGCACAGAGCTCGGCCTAACACAGACCTGTGTTGGAGAGAGGCTGGTGACTTCATGCAGGCTCTGGTCCATACTGGTAAGCCCCACAAGAAACCTTAAAGAAGCCCAGTGCGTGCAGGGAAAAGTACTACCGAGGATAATAATGATGTAAAATAGCACGATTGCATGTTCACGTCATTGTGCTGGAGAATAAAGAGGATGTGAGTCATCCTCCTGGCGATTGTCAGCAGTCCTTTGTCTCATGTTCGTGCCCGTGGAGCCGACCCTCTGGCTTCCAGTCCAGGTGACTTACCATTGGCACTGTTTCTCCCTGGTCAAACCCACTGAGGCACCTCTGGTGGGGCAGACTCCACTGGGGCGGGAGTATAGGGTAAGCGGGTGAGGGCAGAGATGGAGGAAATGTGTGTGTTCAGGGACAGCAATTAAGCTGAAGTTCCAGGATTCTCAGTGCCACTCTTTGGAAGCATGGATGTTTGTGAAGAATGTGTTACCATCTAACCATGACTGGTTAGACAGATGTCAGCTCTGCCAGAATGCCTTCCAGGCTGACAGGATTACCCATCCTCCTTTGGGCTCCAGTTACCTTCTGTTTTTACCTTGATTCTAAGGGAAGCAGATGTAGAATAAATGTTATCATTAACTTGCATATTTGCCTCTTGTAAACCCTTTCAGTCATACTTACAGTATCACAAATGCCCTGGAGCAAGAGCTTGTCGATGCACATTGACAATAAAATCGTACTTGCTCCAATGGTGTCTCTACTTTAAAACGTTCCCTTGCTCCTCCCATTTCAAAATTGTCATCTGGTATGTCTGTTTATTAATGTTCTGAGATGGCTCTTATCTTCCTCCTGGGGTTGACTCCCTATGTCGCCCTCTTTCTTGGTTTAGTCTTTTGCTTGGGAGAGGCACATCATCAAAAAGCTTCCTGAGGAAGCCACGTGGAAATTATCGTTCTGAGACCACCTCTCAGTTAATTTTAAACCCTGTACTCCCTCAATCAGATGAAAACTGAAAGAAATGTTAAAAAGTTGGGATATCTTTGGAGCAAATATTATTTTAAGGTGTTGAATAAGAAAGTTAACTATAAGGGCATTGTTTCATTTTCTTAGTGTCCAATGTACTGAGTGAGAAAATCTCATGTTTAATTGTCTTTCATATTAATGATCTTTACTCTCTAGAGGCTTTTAGGATTATTGCTTTATTCCGGGTGTTCAGAAATTCCACACCTGTTTTACTTGGTGTGAATGCTTTTTAATTCCTGCATGTTTTTGTATATGTTTAAAGTAATTTTTGATTTTATATTTTTCTATTTTAACTTTTGGGAATTTTTGATTAGTTTGATATTACATGTCTTGGATTGATCCTCTAAATAATATAGATTATCTTACTACTGATCATCTTCTTTATTTTCTGTGAGATTTCTTCAACTTTATCTTCCAAACCTACTACTGTTTTTTAAACTTTGGATATTCGTATGAGTCATTTCTCTCTATATAAAATGTCATATTTTATGTTTTTGAAGGTATTAATTATAGTTACTTTGAAGTATTCTGCTTTCTGTACTTTTTCTCTTTTCTCTGATTTTATTTTACTTCCTTATTTTGTTCTGCTTTTCTGCCTTTCACATGAAGAAGCTTTTCTCCAATGTTTCAGAATTCTCAGCTAACTCGTTACATTTAAGAATAAAGTGCCAAAAAATGGGGGTAGGATCACTTGTGCACAAGGGCAGGGCTTACTGACAGATGATTAAGGTTTTGAATCTGGATGGGTCAAATAATATTTAGGAAAAATGCATTGTGAGGTAGCAAGAGCAGCAGGAATACGCATTCCTTCCCCAATACACACAACCAATGAAAGCAAAAAACTAAACAAAAAAAGGAGCCCTACTAGAAGGCAGGTTGGAGACATGGGGAAAAACAACTGTGTAGAATCTAACTTCAGTCTATAAAGATCCACACACGACTCAGGTGCCATTTCTTTTTTCTTTTTTCAGACCAAGTCTCGCTCTGTCGCCCAGGCTGGAGTGCAGTGGCGCGATGTCTGCTCACAGCAAGCTCCGCCTCCCGGGTTCACGCCTTTCTCCTGCCTCAGCCTCCCGAGTAGCTGGACTATAGGCGCCCGCCACCACGCCCGGCTAATTTTTGTATTATTTTTAGGAGAGACGGGGTTTCATCGTGTTAGCCAGGATGGTCTCAATCTCCTGACCTCGTGATCCACCCGCCTCGGCCTCCCAAAGTGCTGGGATTACAGGCGTGAGCCACCGCGCCCGGCCTCAGATGCCATTTCTGTAGAATAGCTTTTTACTAAAATAACCAATGTGATAAAAAATGTGTTTAATGGTAAACTAATCACAAGAATGCTAATTTTTAATAATTTAATTATTAAAAATTTAATAATTTTAACTTGTACTGTGAGCACAAGTTTCTCAGACAATATAATACCTTTTGGACTCATCAAAGGCCACGAAGAAGGAAAAAGAAGCTGTGACAGCTAAATGAAGCTATACGAAGGGCGAAGTAGGAGCTGGCCTGAAAGGGGCTGAGTTGACAAGCTTCTAGAGGCCACTCACATGCACCACACTATCATGATCTAAAAAAAGAGATTTGCACTCAATGCCTAAGAACGCAAGACCTTTGCAGTCGCCACCAGAGAGAAAATGTCAGGCAAACCATGGCCATAACAGTCCATGTGTGAAAGCTTCTTGTGTGTGTTTTGGAGACATGATGAAGAGAACTATCCTATCATTACATTTACTCTTTGTATATATGTGCACTTTTTCTGCAGAATAATGGTGCTTCTCAGTGGATCTTCTTTATGCAAAAAGAATGGCTGCAGACATATGAAAAATAGCATGAAAACATATATTTCTTTCTTCAAATCAAAGTATTTCATTAAGAAAATATGAGTAGAAATGATCTAGGACTATTTGCATAAAATAGATTTACACATGCTGAATTTCTTTCCATTGTTATTCTGCTGGAATGTAAAAATAATTAAAAATATCTCTAATTTTAAACAAACTTGGTATATGCAGCATTCATCAGGTTCTGAAAATAAAACGTAACCCAAAGGACTCTTTTTAAAAGATTGAATTTAGACCTTGTCTCATAATACATTTCAATTTCCTCTTGATTTGTCACTTAAAGCCTCTAAAAGCCTCAGAGGAGCACTTCATTTTCTAAAATCGGCTATTATCCTCAACTTAAAATAAAAACACCTAGAAGTAATACATTCTGGGGTAGGTGATCCTTTAATCTCCTAATTAAGGACAAATAATTTTTAATTTTTCTCTCCGTTACTTCTTGATGGAATCCCAACTTGAGGTGCCTCGTTTTATCTGTCCCCTTACTCAAGAAACAAAATGGCTGCAAACCACGGACTAGTAAAAGTGTTTCAAATGGGACACCTCATTAGGCAGAGGCACTGTTTGTTATAAAGGGGAAAAATCCGCATTAAAGTTTTACATACTTGTTTACTAGCAAAATAAGATGAGATAAACAGAACACACAGCAAGGAACCCAGGATTAAATAAAATAAATCTCTCTTGACTCAAACCTAATAACTTGCTCCAAAAGCTCTCATAAATTATTAGCTTCAAAATCATTCAATGTGTCTGAAACGGAGTGTGTGTCACTGATGTACTTGAAGTTCACCTAAGAAACTGTATCATCAAAATGTGCCGACAAAAACTGCCAGCAGCGATGCCACCTTGCAATCAATCAAATATCTGTTTCAGAATTATAAAGTGTCTGAGAGCTATAATTTCATCTGTTTCTAGCTGCATATCATTTAAAACTTCATATTCTCATGCAGAGAGAAAAAGTAAAAACATTTGTCAGCTCCAATTCCCTCTCTATGAAGACCCACTGTTTTCACAGCACTGTCTGGCTTCCTTATTTTAATTTGTGTCTTAGAAATCATTTTTTCTCAAGGACTACATGTGGTCCATAGTTTATGAACACACTAGTATAGTCAATTCTCAATTATCTGTCTGAATGGAATCCTGTGGTGGCACCGATAATCCAAAATCACTTGATATTTGACTTTAGAATACTTTATGTGAATTTCCCCTGGGAGGTTTCCCTTCTTGCTAATGCGTTGCTAGAACTAATATTAAAATATGTTTGCATTCCTTGAATGCATGCCAACTGACAGCGGCAGGAGGCAGCCCAGAAGTGGGCAGCAGGGTTAGGTGAGACTGGAATTAAATGCTTCCATGAAGAATTGTCAATGTGAGTTTTTCAAAAGTGGGTAATTGAGACTTGGTTACATACGAGTTATAGTTTTTTTTTTTTTTTTTTTTTTAATCCTGAAGGAAAGAGATCGCTTTGAAGTATTTGAATGCAAAAGACCGTATTTTAAAATATTAAGTAAAAGCCAGGTTTTCATTTTAGCGTAACTAGTTAGCAATGGATCAAAAATTCGTTTATTTTTAAGACAAAATATGAAACACTCTTGCAAGAGTTTATTTATAGTTAGAAATTTATTATTATAGAATAGATATCCTGTATCATTTTTACCTTGATATGATGTTAAGAAATGACTTGCCACGATTGATTATTTGCAGTCAATTCTTGAAGTATTATTTGGCATTCTGGGGTAACGGAATTAGAATGAAAGGCAATAATGAACTAATCTTCTCAATCTATTTTTAAAAATTAAATCATCTCATTGATTATTCTCTTTCTTCATTTCTGTTCTCATCACATGTTTAAAAACTATGTAAATATTCAGTTCAGCGAATGGACTCATGGGCTTTCACGACATCCTGAAATTTGAATTTCAGGAAGATAAAATCATATTTTTTTCTTTATTATTCAAACAATATATAATTATGGGAAGTATTTTAAAGTACCGTGTTGCTCATTTATTTGTTGATATGACTTTAGTTAAGAAGGAACGTATGTAGTTACAATCAGCAAAATGTGGCTAGCATTGGCCCTTGGGCTTCATCAGCCTAATACGAAACACTAAAAACTACCTTACAAAATAATTTCTCCAGGGAGCCAGGTTGAAGAATTGAAGTGCCAGGGTCTGTTTTATAATTGATACTGACCTACGTGTTCGATTTATAAGAACTGGCAGTAGGCCAGCAGGTGGCTGGCAGTAGAATTTAGCTGGGAAAAGGCAGGTTGTGGATTAATATTGTCAACGTCAGAAAAGCGCAGTGGAAGGCAAGCCGAGAGAGTTGGTCATCACATGGAAAAAAAACCTTCAGAAATTAAGTCAGAGCTTTGGACTGGGTAATCAACGCCTTTGATAGTACCTTGAACAAAAAGTTGCTCAGACAATTCTTAAATCCATATCTTAAGGTCTTTTTGTTCATCTGCCACCTCCTTCTGTATCTTGTCCTCCTCCTCTTCCTCCTCCCTCTTCCACTCCCCTCCCCTTACATTTTATCCTTTGTGTATTCTAAGAGCTCCAGTCCTACCTAGAAAGCTCCGTAATTCTGGTGACCAAAGATCCCCATTCTCAAACTGGACGAAGGCCTCTCTTTGAGTACAAATGATTGAAGGAATTTCTGGACAAAATGTGGAGAGAAAGAAGAGAGAGTGGGAATACATTTTATAGGACAGAATCTGGGAAAAAATTTTAGGGGTTCTGGCTTTCCATGTATATTAAATTTTGTAGTTGCCTTGCTCAAATTTCACAGTAGAGTTTCTGAAGTTTGCATTCATCCTTGCTCAAATGGATTTGAGTGTAGTTGAGAGTTGGCTGGAATAGACAGAGAAAGAGATGGACCAAGCAAGATATATGGTCTGAAGAGGAAATAATACGATGGGTAGGTAATGTAGGGGACGGGGGAACCCTTGATGGGCTTCAATGATTGGGAAAGGACTTTGGTTTTTTTGGATCACGGACAATACAAAACTCAGGATAGTCTCACCCCAACTCTAACATGCAGAAATATTTGAAATTGACTATGAAAAGAGAATATACTTTTAGTTGGACATCAAAGGCTGGAGTCCTTGAATGCCCTCTTAAATGAATGAATTCTTCTGCTGTTATTGGATTAAGTCATCTAAGCTAGGCAAAGCCAGTTAATCTAAATTTTTTCATATGAAATGAAAACCTAGAAGTTATCCTTCATTCTATAACATACCTCATCCAATCCATCTACAATCATGTTAGTTCTATTTGCCTAATCTAAGCTACCCATATCTCTTTTCAGAGCAACTGCAATAGCTTTTTAACAGGTATCCTTAGTTCTCCTACAATTCATTCTTCAAAGAGTTGCCATTATTCCTTCATAAACAGAAATGAAATCCGCTACTCAAAACCTTTAATGGCTTCCCACTGCTCCTAGAATAAGACCCAAACTTTCTATCATGGCTGGAGACGCTCCGTACAGGATTTAGATGCTGTTTCTGCAAACTTGCCTCAGACAATTATCTGTCTGGCTAGCTGCTCTTCAGATCAAGGGAGTCCCCACTTCTGGGTCACGTTTTTTCCTGTACCTAAAATGCTCTTCACCTTGTTCTTTGAATACGTTATTCTCATCTTTTAAGCCCCCATTCAAAAGACACTTTCTACTTTATTTCCTCCATAGCATCCATCATAGCATGAAATATCTTGTTCCTTTACATTATTATAATTTGTCTTTCCACGCTAAAATTTAAGCTCTAGGAGGGAGGGGTTCATAAGACTTCTTCCCTAAGAAGAATGCCTGCCATGTCATCGATACTCAGCAAATGCTTGTCGAAAAAATTCTTGAAAGGTGGCATCTTGCCATGAGGACCCACCTTTTGACACAACTTCCAATTTGTATATGCAGGCAAATGGTCCATCTGAAATTGAGGCACATAGGGAATAATTAGCAGATGTAGACTGTGACCCAGAACTGGAGGTCTAAATTCTTTCTTAGAGTAAAATTATCTTCAGCAAAAGAAATCCTTAAAGGAACTGTGTTGCATGGCAGAGGAAGCTGACATTCTGAGTGTTTTGGAGGAGCTGTGTTCCAATGAGACATCCCTGGAGATATCAGTGAGGTTCCTGGAAAGAGCGTAGTTAAGGATACCACGAATAGGCCGTTGTGGGAGGGCCATCCTTGGCATCTTACAATTTGTTCTTTCTCTCTTGTGCTGTAGCAACTTCTCTGCAATAGGATGCAGTGGGATTATTACTGTTAAGTGTTCTTAACAGAGGGGTGGGAATTGCCAAACCATACACAAAGGGAGAGAGTTCCATGACTCATCTAAATAAGTCAGTAGGAAACAGAAACTCAAGAACGAGTTTCTTGAGTGTTTAGTGAATTTTGAGTAGCTGCTCAATTGTTCTAGATTTTGAACTTTTAAATTTTTTTTAGAGACAGGATCTCGCTGTGTCACTCAGGCTGGAGTGCAGCGGGAGCGATCATGGCTCACTTCAGCCTCAACCTTCCTAGGCTCAAGCAATCCTCCCACCTCAGCCTCCCATGTACCCAGGAATACAAGTGCATGACATCACGCCTGGCTTTTTACAATTTTAATTGTACTTTTTTGTGAGAGAGAATCTCATTACATTGCCCAGGCTGGTCTCCAATCCCTGGGCTCAAGCAGTCCTCCAGCCTCAGCCTCCCAAAATGTTGGGATTACAGGCATGAGCCACTGTGCCTGGCCTGAACTTTCAATGTATATACTTTAAATGGATTTCTCACTTATAAGCATTCTCAGACAGGAGCTTTTTTAAACAAACGTTTAAAATAACAGTTTTCGATTGACAGAATTATTACGCATGTAGTTCCTATATTCCCACGTTCAGCTTCCCCTCATTAGTATAGTAATTTCATTACAATTAATGAGCCAATAGTGAAATATTCCTATTAATTTAAGGCCATACTTAATTCAGATTTCCTTTGTATTCCTTAATGGCCCTTATCTGTCTCAGGATCCCATGATGGGAACCACACTGCATTTAGGCATCATGTGCACTGAGCTTCTCTTGGCTGTGACAGTTTCTGAGTCTTTGTTTTTGATGACTTTGGCAGGTTTGAAGAGCACTGGTCAGGTATGTTGTAGAATGTCTCACTATGGGGATTCATCTAATGTTTTTCTCATGACTAGACTGGGATAACGTGTGTCTGGGAGGAAGACCACAGGGCTAAAGTGATCTTTTCATGATACAGAAAGGGTATGTGCTACCAACATGACATGTTGTTGATGTCAGCCTGCATGGCCTGCTGGACGCTGTGTTCGTTGAGTTCCCCCACGGCAGAGTTGCTCTTTTTCTCTCTCTGTCCGCTCTGTACTCTTTGGAAGAAAGTCACTATTCACAGCCGCACTTAAGGAGTGGGGTATGTGCTTGATCTCTGTAATGGCAGAGCATCTATATAAATCACTTAGAATTTTCTACCACCAGGGGTTTGTCATTTCTCCCCCATCTATTTATTATTTATTTAATCACGTGTTTATATCAGTACTTGTGGCTCGTTATTTTTATTATTCGGATTATAATCCAAAAGTTCTTTATTTTACTACTTTAATTCGTTGCTCCAATTGCTTCAGCTTTGGCCTCTGGGGAGCCTTTCAGTTGGCTCCTGTAATAGGCCTTTGACGTCTTCTCATCATGGCGTCTGTTCTGTCTTTGGCATCTTCTTAGTTTCTGGCACCACCAGGATGCTCCAGATTCGTTTTGTATATTCCCCACTCCAGCCCTAGAAGCAGTCATTTCTCCCAGGAGCTCTGGTTCCTTTTATTGGAAAATTATATTAGAAACCAAGACCTGAGGGCTTGGTATTTCAAGGAAGAATTTTGATGGATAATTTGTAATATGCCCAAATAGTTGTACTTGTAAATAAAAATCTACCATGAACTATCAGTTAAATGTCATCAACATTTTTATAGGTCAGCTATAGAAGCAGGAATAATTTCATCATATATTCTATAGCAACTAACTCATGTTCATTTTTGATATAAAAATCTAGGATTATGGAAAGAAAAATTAGTGACATAAGAGTTAATTTATCTTTTGGACCATTTAATGTCCATCTGCATTAATCCAACATATCAACTATTTGCCTACTTCTAAGATCTAGGACATTGTCATTTATTTCTTTATCAATTTCCTTACTTATTTTTACATTTCAAATGAATAATGACAACAAAAATACTTAATGTCACTAACATGGATTTTTAGAGGAATAAACATGTTAAGTTTTACTGGAATGGAAAACACTCATCTCATTATGAAGAGACAATGTTATGTTTTTGCTTTGGTTTGCTGCCATTTATAAAATGAGACTTTCTTTTTCAAAATTACTTTTGAGAATGCATGATTTATATTCTGCAATCATCGATTTGCTTTAAATAATGTTGGCAATGTTTCAGATTTTAACCATATCAAGTACATTTAATTTTAAACATTGTAATAATTTTTAGTAATTTAGATAAAGTTGAAGAATCTTTGGGTAATTACAACTTTATTTCTATTATATAGGCTAGTTCAACTGCATTAACACATTCCGTCCTTTTTAGTTTTCCCTAGTTGGTTGGTTCTTCCAAAGCTGAAGAAAAATTATTTGACAATATATTACTGAGGATTCAGTGGTGAGCAAGTCATGAACATTGAATGCAGTCTGCCAGGATTACTGGTTGAGTGTGAAAAATACAAGGGATAAGTGTTGGATTTTAGTCTATATATGGGACAATATAAAAGATTTGTATCCTCTGCATAAGTCAAACATAAAACATTTTAGTTACTACTCACTTTTTTTCCCAATAGAATTAAAAAGCCAGTTGGTTTTGTGTAATCTTCATAATAAAACAGCTAAACCAATTGGATGACACCTGTTATCGTGTTCATTCAGGATTTATTTAGAACAAAGAAAGAAGTAATTATTCAGGGTCAAGAATCAAAAAGGCAAATGGTAAGAAAAGCTACTCTGAATTCTACTCTCTGAAAAGGAAGAAGAAAATGAACATTTCACTGAAACAGCCACAGTGCAGTTCTTGAGTTCGTTCTTTATTACATTGTGCTTAGATTTCTATAGGCATACTCCGTGTGCTGGTCACAGCTCAGGTGTCACTTCTTCCTGGAATTCTGGACACCTGCCCCATAGTCTCATAGGTGTTCTATGGAACAAAGTCTCATAGGTGTTCTATGGAACAAAGTCTCATAGGTGTTCTGGGACATGCTTCCCATCGTTCCCTGATGTTTCCCCACTCCACCCCTACTCTGCTTCCCACAAGGCACTGAGATTGTTTCTGCTTTCCATTAATCGCCATGCCCCCCTCCCCATCCCATCCCCTTCACAGAGTACTCCAGTATTCATCGCATTCGCTTTTATGTTCCGAGCGTTTACTATTGCTTACAAGTGCTTATGAGGCACTTAATAAAGACATTTTTGACCAGATGAATGTTTAATTAAATAAATGAATACGTGAGTAAAAGAATGAAGGATTTCAGCTTATTCTGGCCATGCTTGCTACAAGCCAAGTACCGATCATATTGTGAGAGCTGACCAATATAATCTGTGTATTAATCAATAAACATGGTAGAAAACCGATTAAAAGTGCATTTTTAACATTTGAAACATTATTTTTCTTAATATTGGAAATACTTCTTCATTGTATCTTTGCCCATTTCTTGAAGGTCTAGCAATTATAATTGAAAATATTGTGCCCATAAATTTCGATTTTTCTAATTATGACACAGCTAGGACTGAAACAAAAAATTCACCAAATATATCAATAAGTCTTCTCCTATGCCAAGCCTTCCCACTCCCCCTAACATACGAAGGGTACATTTCACATTCCCAAAGAAAAGCATATTTCAAGCAGTTTTACATTAAGCATTTGTGTGTAAAAACCAGTTATGAATATGTTACTGTTGGTAAATTAATGCAGACAAAGACAGGATTTTGTCTTGGCAGCTTGAGTTAAATTTAGTTGTTGTGTTACCTTAACGAGGAAGGCTGTGGTAGGTAGTGGTGGAAAGCAGATTTTCTTAGCCACCATCTCTTGTTAGTTCTGTGACCCTGAGAAATCGCTTAGCTTTTCTGGTTCTTTGTTTCTTAAACTGTAAAATAAAGTTAATGCCATCTGCATCACCTGGAGGTTGTATGTTACAAAGTATTGTAGGAAGAGCTGCCACCATAGTGCTTGGAATATAATATGTCTAGTGACTGTTAGCTTTTTGCTTTGCTCTTCTCTCTAGATACACTGTAAAGTAATAACACAATCATAAGAGCTTTTAGTTCAGCCTTTTTATTAACTCAGACTAGCCCTTATTTCAATGAGTTTGAACTGGTGAGGTTTACTGACTTGTTCATGCTTTTACAAGGATCCAGATGCTCAGTGATTTCGTCTCCCCTCGCCTCGCTGGCATTTGTAAATTACAATGTGTACGTGGCAGGAGAATGTCTCACGTAGAAGCTCTTTTCAGAAAATACTTGGCCATATTCCCAGGGTAAACTGCAGTCATAATGGCAATATAAAATTCTGTCTTGACCATTGAACTAGGAGTTAGGAAACTTGAAAGTGATGTCTAAGGTGCAGACTCCCTTTCTTAATCAAAGCCCAACCTTAGTCTGCCTCAGTATTTTGGAAAAGGTCATTTTTCTGTTTTTTAAAGGAGGGTGAGGTTTATAAAGTACTTTGAACTTACTTAGGAAAGACAAATATAAACATATAAAGTTTTATTACCTTTAAAAAATGTTCTCTTTACTCGTTAAAGGGAAGGCTTACTTTATCAGTACCAGTTGACCTAGGAGAAGTTAATAAGTTGATGAAGCTCTGATTAAGGTTTTATGAGGCAATCTGTAACACTGAGCAGAGTTCAGCAGGGTCCCTTCCTATTTCCTCATTCCATATTTCTCATTGCAAATTAATACTATACTTTCAGGAAACACTGCCTTTTTAAAGCCAAGGGAAAAAATTCCAGGTGCCTACCATGCAAAGCTATGCTTTATTGAATAATTCTGCACACTAGGACCCACCAGTAGTACAGAATAATGAAAGCTATTTTAAAGACGTATTAACTCCTAATGCTATGAAATGTCCTAGAAGAATCAAATTATTCAGTGGTGCATGTGTCTAAAGAACTAATGACATGGTAGAAATAAAGAAATTGACCACTTCCTCATTGGAAAGATGAGGATTTATTTCTAATGTAACAATTGCTTATCAGATTGCCTGTGTCCCAGATGGCAAGGAGCCATAGGACACAATGCCTTTTTATATTTGATATGACAATATCTCTGACTCTAACATACATGTGTATATATTTGAACATGTGAATCCACAGTGATGAAATTCTAGAATGTTCCTCTCTTGGAGACACTGCAGTGACATCATCTCAGAGAGCTGAGGCAGGATTTGTCACTTCAGATGAGCAATAAGGGAGCTGATATCTGAATTATATCTGACTTATTATCTGAATTATTTCTGATATCTGAATTATTTCTGACCTGCATAATGGCCGAACATTGCAATTATTCCTCATGTGGGAACACAAAGTGAAGAGGCCATTCAAAAGGCAGCAGTGACTTTCAAATGTGGAAAAATGGGCATCTAATTAGTAGAAATGGAAAGACACTAATGTTAAATAGGTGGGACCCTAAGATTGCATTTACTGAGCACCTATTATTCACCAGGGGTTCTGCTAAGCATATGGGATTCAGCAGCAAACAAATCGGAGATGGTTTTTGGCTTTTACATTTCATAAAATATATAGGTGCAGGGAGAAGGCATACTGCAAGTATTAACAATTGGTAATAAGACATTGAGTGGAATTTTGTTTACTATGGAAATATGGCTAACATCCAAAGTTGAGGACTATAGGAGAAAATACCTCTCATTTTAAAAATAGCCCTCAGAAGCAGCCGAAACTTAGAACCAGACTTCTCCTTCCCCAGGGGCTTAATGAGGAGCTGTCGAACCTAACACCCCTGCTCATCTCAGTATATGGAAGGAGATAATTGGGGCGGGAAGCAGAGGTTGGAGATCTTTTTCCTGTGGGGAACGCAATGATCTCAGAGGCTTTTTCTTCCCTCCCCAATGGAGGTGCGAGAGGGGCACGTTAGTGTGACTAGTGGTAAATGGGAGACAAGCATTCTATTTTCTGGGTCAGACAAATATCTGTCGGGACAACAGATTTGATAATTAATTATTGAACAGTTGACTCATTTATTAACTTATTTACACTAAATATCAATTGAAGGCCTATTATGAATCTGCCAGATATTGCTCGAAGAACTGAAAAAAAATTTTTTTTTTTTTTGAGACAGAGTCTTGCTCTGTTGCCCAGGCTGGAGTGCAGTGGCATGATATTTGTTCACTGCAACCTCCACCTCCCAGGATCAAGTGATCCTCCTGCCTCAGTCTCCCAAGTAGCTGGGACTACAGGCACCCACCACCATGCCCAGCTAATTTTTGTATTTTTAGTAGAGACGGGGTTTCACCATATTGGCCAGGCTGGTCTCAAACTCCTGACCTTGTGATCTGCCAGCCTCAGCCTCCCAAAGTGCTGGGATTACAGGCGTGAGCCACTGCACCTGGCCAGAAATGAAAATCTTGAGATGAATAAAGCAAAGTCCCCAGCCTCATGTGTGAGGTTTACTTTTCACATGTGTATGCATGTTTATGTGTCTATGTGTGTGTGTGGTTTGTTGATATGAACAATAAAGAGTTATAGAATGTGACAAGTGGTGATAATTGTTCTAAAGAAAAACAAAGTAGGGTGAAGGAATGAGGGCATTGACTTAAAACATTTTTTTTTTAATCTTTGAGACGGGATCTTGTTGTTACCCAGGCTGGAGTGCAGTGGTGCGATCATAGCTCATTGCAGCCTTGATCTCTTGGGCTTAAGTGATCTTCCCACCTCAGCCTCCTGTAGCTGGGGCTACAGGTGTGTGCCACTACGCCCAGCTAATTTCTTTTTTTCCACCTGGCTCCCAAGTCACTGGAATTACAGGCCTGAGCCATGACACCCAGCTGGGATAATTATTTAATACAGGTGGTTGGAGAAGACTTAGCTGGGTGATCTTTGAGTGACATCTAAGGAAGTAGGGACCGAGCTGAGCAAGGGTACCAGGGAGCATCTTGGCAGATGGAAGAAATAGGAAGTCTGTGGTCTCAGAGGCAAGAGCGTGCTGGTGTGCTTGAAGAGCACTGAGAAGGTCAAAGTGGTGAGGGCAAAGTAATGGCGGGCTAGCTTGAAGAAAGGCTGAGGCTGAATCATTTGGGTTTGTAAGCCTTTATAAAGAATATCTGTTACCTGGAGTGAGATGGGAAGCAGCCATTTAAGGGCTTTGAGCAGAGAAGTGATGTGACCTATCTTCCATTATCACAGGATTACCCTGTTTATTAAGGAGAGACTGTAGGGGCCAAAGATGGCCATGGCAGCTCAGTTAGAAGGCTATTGCAAGAGCCTAGGAGACACCATGATGCCGATTGGCCTTTAGGCCTATCTCAACTGGGACAAGAGAATTGAGGCGTGGTGGGAGTGGAGCAGGCTGCATGACCAATATTTGGTGATATGGGAAGGATACGTAAGTTTCCAACTAGTGACATGGACACAATAAAGCTTAGTTGATACTGAACATCACCAATCCCAACTCCCGGGAAGGTCACCTCGTGGGTCGGGAAGGCTCAGCGGCAAGAGGCTGCAGATGAACCACTGTCCAGTCCTACTGTTGAGTGGTACAGCCAGAGTGGGGACATGCCGGGACTGTGCCACCTGGAGACTCTTTCTGGCTATTGAAGACATCCACACACAGGCTCCATGAGAACACTGCGTTTGAAGTTGTGTTACCCAAAAGACATGAGCCACTGCATAGGGTAATCCAGGGAGGCTGAAATTACCAGCAAGCAGGGTGCTAGAGCTATGGCTGTGCAGAAAGAAAGGCTCACCCTCCTTTCTGACCACAGCCTCTAGAAGAGCTGGAGCCTGGAGAAGAGAGGAGGGAAGTTTTGAATCAGATATAAAATTGGAAGTTTCAAGGACTGTTCTGAGTCTGAGTGCCTGAAAAGCTATGGGACCTGCCTAAGATATCATTCACAGGCTGGAGAGGAAGATGCAACAGGGCCAGGTGGAGACACAGTGAATGGCGGGTGGAGGGGGTTCTTTACTGACTCCAGCGGGGTTTCTGCCCTGAAATAAACTGTGTGGTAAACGCCATGAAGGAACATTGCAAGGTACTCTGGGAACACAGCTCAAGAAAGCGTCCCTTCTCTGGGCTGTCTGGAAAGTTTTCCTGAGAAATCAATACCTAGGCTCAGACCAGTCATAGCAGACATTACTCATAGCAGGCATCACAGGAAAGCACATTCAGGAACAGCCAAGCTAAAGGAACCGAGGCAGGGAAACAAAGGTATTTTTTTTTTTTTTTGGGTGGGGGGAAGACCTCAGGGAAAGTCTCCATCCACTACAAAGACAACATGATCACCAAAGGAACTAAAATGTCTTATAGTTTAAAATGCTGCCTTCATCACTGTGCTTAGAAATTGGCTGGTAAATGTATTTGACCACTTTGGACAAGTCGAACTCTCCTTCTTTATGTTCTATACCAATTTAGAAAAATCTTCCTTATAACTCCAAACATCCTGTATGCAATTTTTTTTTTTTTTTTGAGGCAGAGTCTCAGTCTTGCTCTGTTGCGCAGTCTGGAGTGCAATGGTGCAATCCTGACCTTGTGATCCACCCACCTTGGCCTCCCAAAGTGCTGGGATTACAGGCATGAGCCACTGCACCCGGCCTTGAATGCAGTTCTTTTATAAATCTGTTTCGTGCCTATAATTTTGTTTCCAAGTTACAATTAACCACTTAGTTCTCTCTAGTCTTTGTGTGTATCTCGGAATGACTTGGAGTATTCACTAGATTCATTGAGATCCAGTTCCATTAATTGTGTTCCAGAGGTGTGGGTTATGTTTTAGATTTTAATAGAGGGTTTTATCTCTATAAATGATAACAGCACTGGTTAAAGCTGTCATTGATAATGGGGACCCCAAGATGGGAGTTTATGCCAATGGATCCAATAAGACAGAGTTGGGAAAGGAGGTGGAAGTGAGAAAGACTGGATCTGAGGGAAGGTCTATGTCAGAAAACTAATGAAAGTTTGTTTTGTTTTGTTTTGTTTTAATTTAAAGGCAGGGGTATAGACATGCAATAAAATGGCTTTGAAAATAGTTTAAAAACATATTTTGGATTTGGTGGTAGCTTAGAGCTGTCTCATGCCTAGTGTTGAGGGACTTTTTGGAGAAGAAAAGAGGGTATGGAGAGGGAAGGAGACCCCAGTGGAAGATCATATGCCCAATAATGGGGGTTGGGGGCTTCTTTCTCCCCTCTAAGGGGCCTATTACCTAGAAAACCAATCCATCCTTAAGGGACCAAGAGAAGGCATGGAAACACATGTTGGCGTTGAGAACATGAAGGTGAATGTCGCCCTTCTGTCCACCTCTTCTTCCCCAGAGGGTGACTGATCATCCACTGCACCCAGGAGAAGCATTTGTGCATGAATGAGTGAACTCTTTTGTATTAAAAGTGATGATAGTGGGGTTACTGTGACACAACAGGCCAGTGGCCTGTAAATTCTTCAGTTCTGAGCAGGGCTTCTGGCTTGCAATGCAATTTCCTCCTTTTTGACCCCGTATGCTGGGCTAAACCATAAGGGTTACATTTATTTCCTCACTTTAGAAACCAGAGCAGGCTTTGAGTAGCTGGATCCTTGCTTCTTCCCCTCCCAGTCCTGCCCTGATAATTGAGTTCTCCAGGAGCAAAGAGACTTTGTTAGGAAAGATTACCGCTAGTCTCAGTGCTTTCCCCAAAACCCCGGGTAGAAAAGCCATGTCTTCATGTTCGTAAAATACTGTTAGTTTACATTTATAAAGGGGTTATAGAGAGAATTTTGAAAACATATCACAGTCTTAGACAAATCCCTTTAATACCTAAAAACGCTTTTAAGAAAATCATCAAAAAGAGTTTTATATACAGAATTCTCAGAATGCATAAGATGCTGAAAATAAATGTTATTCTATAAATGAAATAAATAATATCGTAAGAGTCAGGTTAAATATTGTAGCACTCAAAAAACTATATAGCCATTTATGGTCATTCTTATAAAATAAAAGCTACTAGGATATAAAATATAAATGTCCTCTTCTCTTTGGTGGTTTCATAAAGCTCTGAAATATTTAACAGGATTGATTTCTAATTCCTTTACTTTTTAAAACAGGGGCACACTCAGAAAGACTTGATACAAGTGTAAGATGTACTCAAATAGGGTGTTTTGCTCCAAAATTTATATCTCCAACCAGAACCTGTTCCCTCCAGAACGAAATGCCATTTGCTATTGAACATTTTCCATTTCTATGGCTCTTTGGCACCTAAAACTCAACATGTTAAAAATGGGCCGCAGTTATGTCTTATTTCAGGAGATGGCATAATGAATCACCTTCAAGCCAGGAATCTCAATGTCATTCTCAAGTCCTCCTTATTT
Source organism: Hylobates moloch (assembly GCF_009828535.3). NCBI lineage: Eukaryota > Metazoa > Chordata > Mammalia > Primates > Hylobatidae > Hylobates > Hylobates moloch. The sequence goes on along the minus strand of NW_026652278.1, from coordinate 170,020,478 downwards.
TTTACCTCCCACACCCAACTACTGTACATCTTGCTTCCTAAATCTGGCAGGGTCCTAATCCTGGAAGCAAAAGTTCTCATTGTAACTGTGATAAAAGTACATCTTAGTCCTAAAGCCCAATTTTGCCCTCCTTCATTTAGACCTTCTTTAGGAGTGACGTTTTTGATGCATTTCATACACGTGGCTTTCCATTTCTTTCAGGATAAAATGACACATCTGTAATGATGTGTATAAAACCCAGCCGGTGGGGCCCCACTTTCTTTCCCAGACACGCTCTACTTCTATTATAACGCATTTTTCTGTGCTACCTCAAAGACATAATGCCTTTCTTTCTGCAATATTTTTCTCCCCATCTAATTCTGCTAATCAGCTAGCCAACTCCCACTGCTGCTCAGAGACACCTGGGGATGGCTGCGCAAAGCAAGCCTTGCAGCTGCAGGGGTGAGCCACATAGTGACATCATGGTCTAAGTGCACGGTGCCTCTCAGATTGGAGAACTAAGCACCAGCACTGCAGTACTGACAACTCTGCTCCGTCCTTCAGTTTTCTGCTTAAGCGGCAGTGCCTCAGGGAAGCCTTCTGCACACTCCCTTTCCACAGTCCCGTGTACACACATTGACACACACTTGGTTAGATCTTGCATTTTATATTTTCACAGCAGCCTGGGCTTCTCCTTTACAGCATTGAACATTTGTAATTATTTGTTTAATGTCTTTCTTCTCCATTATACTGAAAGCCCCATAAAGTAAGAATCCCAGCCGTCTTGTTTGCTGTATTCCCAGAGCTTTCCACAGTGTCTAGAACTAGTAGGTGTTCAATAAATAATTCGTTACAGTTCATACCCTATGTGTGAACTCCTAATTTAAAAATATAATTTTATGGAGCCTTAATTGCCCTCCCTTCCAGAGGGTAGAAAGAACATGAGATGAACAAAACCAACAGAAACAGACTCTGGGATATTTATGCATAAGTCCCCTGATATGTGGATCGTTGTCATAGTACCAAAGCTAAGCCAAGAATTGAGGAAGACAGAGATTTTATCTGGCAACTTTGTCTTTGGAGGTCACTCCTGCACTCAACTTTCATTTATTTATTTTTTTTCACTGCTCAGATGATCATTGTGAGTTTCTGTCTGTTTCCCCCCTTCCTTTCTCTATAATTTGAACCACTTTTATTCTGTGGGTCAGTTAAAGTTAAAGTCACTCTGGTTCTGATTGCTATCTAATCCACAGGGCAGAAAATAACCACGTGACATTTACACATGTAATTGAAGGAGAAATTGATGGTTATTTGGAATGTAATAAAAATTGATGCTAATAGTCATTCATTATGGATAAAAAGGCATGATACACTCTGAAAGTCACTAAGAATGGTATCAGAGTAAGACGAACAATTAGGGCTGACATAAAAAAAAGGAAGTAGCAGAAACCACCTTCTAATTTGTGAAACACAGAACTGGTGCGGGTGTCAGCTTCTAAAGGCCTTATGAGGAGAATCATAACTAGAACTTCTTAGATCAGTTCCTGTTTTCAGAAACACATGGCCCATGTACATACATGCACACGCATGCACACACATACAACACATTTATTCCTCCAACGAATATGACAGTTAAAGAGGCAATATCTTTGTTGTTGAATCAACGTCCATTAAAGATTAGTTTTATTTTTATGGTTATGCCTGTTTGGAGGATTACATGTCTACAGAATTTGAAAAGGAAAATGCATATTTTCCATATTGTGGACTGAGGGTCCTCTTAAAACTCATTAACAGTTGCTTGAATTCACAAATTCTATGACTGGTAGCAATGAGGGGAAAAAGCTTTGTATGTTCTGCTTGCAGGATCTACCTTAGGACCAGCTTGATTTGTTAGGGTGAATATGAGTGACCTGTAACTCATATATTGTAACTCATCTATACCTGTAAGTCTTGTTTCTCTTCTTAAGAGATATCAGTGAGAACTCAACTTTGCTGCTTTGTTTTATGTAGGAAAGGCTGGCCACCTCCACGCGCTGACGGCTACTAATGAGAGATCACTTCCTAAGATCATTACTTGAAATAAGTTCCCTTGTAAAAATTAATATATCGGTGCCACATGATGCAAAATTTCAATTATTCATTCATCTTATTTATTACCCTATATGTAGGGCTTTTAAGCATCTAGCTGTCCTGACTTCAGAAGGCATGGTTTTTATGATCACCGAGAAAGAAATAATAGTTTAATATGCCTCTTCTCTGACACTAAAAATGCTACTTTTTAAAAAGTGCTTTTTCATTTGGAGCATAAATTAAAATGTAATTGTACACAGTTATTATTCCAGTTTACCAGAATAATAAAGAGAGTTAAGAGAAGAGCCAAACTTTATGATTTCAAAACACTCCTGTACGTGTCCTATTCTTACTTAGTTTTTCTTTGTTCCATGACACACTTGGAATGACTTTGGTCTTTTCTTAAGGCCACACAGGAAGTTTGTATTTTAGAGCAAGGGATCTCTGCTCATGGACAACCTCATCAAAGAGTTCAGTCCAATTCTACTTAATTCAACAAATATTTTCCAAGTACCTAATATGTACATAGCACTGTGCCTATTGAACTCTGGCTGAAAGTAGCCATCTCACAAATGTTTGCCCCTGGCCACAAGGGAGGCTAAAGTGGCCAATGAATGGCTAAGTGTAAACGCAATACTTGTGGCCTCATGTTATCTGGTCAGTAAGTGGCATCTTTATTTCCAAGTGCAGCTCATTAACAGCACCTATTTATCTGGTGTCATTAGGAATAATTTATATTATAATGGGGTGAATAAGAACCCCCCACCCCATGTGATTGTAGTTATATTAGGCTGTCAGTTGTAAGTTCTCATGTCTCCTGAAAGGATTTATGCCTCTAGTATTTACACCACCCACGTCTATTTTCCTTGAGTTTTCTGTTTGTAGTTAATCCTTCTTACTGAAGAGAATGGAAGGAAAACATGAATTGAGCAGCTCTTCCTTCTCTGTTTTCTGTTAACACTGCACTGTCATCGTCCGAGAGCAGTTCTCTCATTTCCTTCTGGATTCTAGATCTAAACAGATGGGAAGGCAGACCCTTTTTCCTTGTCTGTACCATTTCTCATTCGTTTTTTTCTCATGCCTTTGGACGTGTAGGAGAGGCACTGCTGGGGAGGAACAAGGGGAGCAGAAGCTCCACTGCACTAACAGCTGGAAGATCTGGCTTCTAAACCCCACGCTACCTTTCCCAACAGTAGAGCACTGGGCAAGATGTTTTATCCCTTTTGAACCTCAGTTTTTTCACCTGTGAAATGGGTTCAATAATCTCCGCTGTGCCTTCCTCACAGATAGGAAAATATGAATAAAAGCTCTTTAAACATTTTAAAGTATACTAATCTTATTTATGCTACTCATATACTGTTATAGACATATATTTATATCAACTATATATATATGCATGCAGATATGTGTGTGTATATACACGCGTGTGTGTGTGTGTGTGTGTGTGTGTGTGTGTTTGGTTATCAGCCCTTCATTCCGCATTTCAGCCTTTTTCTTCCTTGATGAGCAGCCCCTCAGGGAAGGAACCTGAGCAGCGTGTATGCACACTTGCACTAGGGGGCAGCATTGCACAGTGGTGGAGAGCGCAGGCTTTGCAGCCAGGCTTTCTGGGATGGAATTCCACCTCCTCCGTGAAATACCTGGGAAAGTGACTTAACCTCCCTCAGCCTCACTTTCCTTATTTGTAAAATGAGGTGAATAATTCAATCTACCTCGTAGGATTGTTATGAGGATTAAATGATTTAATGCTCATAAAGCACTTCAAATTGTAACACTAGTAAGAAGGCAACAACTCTTAGCTATTCTTAGTGTTGTTACAGAGCAAAAAGTCAATCAGTTAGCCCTTCCTTGCTTTGTGAGTCTCATTTACAAGAGAAGGTCGTAATTCTCATCTCTAAATCTCTTCAATTTTGTTCACCCGAAGTCTATAGTGTCACAGCACTGTGCTAGAGTGTCCCTTTTCTAGTTATCAAGATAGAACTTATAATAATTTTCTTTAGGATCAAAATAATAATTTTATGCTACTACTTGATCGGAAAGTCATTGATTGTTATAAAGAGTCCTGCGTAGAAATTAGATAGCTTTATTTTTAAATGCCATTTTGGGTGGGCTAACCAAAAAGTAAACGTCCAATATAAAAATATGTATATTATCTATTTTATAAAAATAGAAAATTTTAAATTACAGAATGTTTTCATTTGACAAAATAATTTCATTTCTATTTTCTTCCTAAAGGTAATCAGATGTATGTAAGGATTTATGCCTTACGCAGAGAATTTTATCCTCCTTTAACCCCCCTTTTAAAAAATTGTTTTAAAAAAGGCAACAATTTTTAGTACACTGTGGTACATCCATACAATGGAGTATTGTTCAGCCATTAATATGTTTTTAAAGAACATTTGGTAACTCAGAGGTATTTATAAGTTTAAATGAAAGAAAAGGTAATTTACAAACTGCTTTATAGAGTAAAATGCCAAATGTGTGTACATATATTATATTAAAAGAAAAAAAGACTACAAGCAAATGTAACACAATGTAAAATACAATTTTCTTGGTGGGAGAATTATGAATGTTTCTATTATTATTTTATTCTGAAGATGAATACACACATTCATATATACATATATATTTATACTTGTGTTTTTCACATTTTCATTCTGTTATCCTTTCATTTAAAAAAAAAAAAAAAAAAAAAAAAAACCTGGCCGGGCACAGTGGCTTGAGGTCGGGAGTTTGAGACCAGCCTGGCCATGGCAAAACCCCGTTTCTACTAAAAATACAAAAATTAGCCAGGCGTGGAGGCTTGTGCCTGTAATCCCAGCTGCTTGGGAGGCTGAGGCAGAAGAATCACTTCAACCTGGGAGGCAGAGGTTGCAGTGAACCGAGATCAAGCCACTGCACTCCAACCTGGGTGACAAAGCAAGACTCTGTCTCAAAACAAAACAAAAACAAATAAAAACACCCGAAAACCTGATATTAAATATCTCAACTTTTTAGCTCATTATGTCTTCAGGCAGGTAAAACAAAATGCTTTACTGGGAATCCATTTACAAAAAGTCATTAAAAATAGCTGAATTAAAAGTTAAAAACTTTTAAAATCATTCATCTGTGAAATCACATTTAATGTTTTCCAGACATAAAATAGACATTCATGAAAACACTTTGTAGACTGGAACTTTTTTGCAACTGTGGACCTAGCAGCTGGTCTCTGTGCAAACACAACAGCACTGACTGGTCGCACAGGGGGCCAGAGGAGTGGCCTTCAGCAGGGTGGCTGCAAGGACCCAGGGCTAAGTCACTGAGCAAGGAGGACCAAGTTGGGAAGGGCCGTAGGATCAAGACAGAGACAGCACTTGGCCATGAACTTTATTTCCTAACTGAACTGTAAAGATACTAAAATGTTTTTACTACTACTCGAAAGAGAGGTAATAGACAAATTGACTCAGAGACTGATAGAAACTCAGAGAAAAAGGGAGACAGCCACGTGCTGGAGAGAAATTTATGGAATAGAGAGTCTCCAAGGAAGACAGAAGAAATTAACTGCTATTAATCTATACATAGCTCTCTCTGTAATAGTCTCAATTCCTCTTAACCAATCCTATAGTTATGAAGTCCCAATTACAAATGACAAGAATCACCGCCACCATCACCACCATCACTACCACCACTACTACCACCACAAAAAAATCTCAAAACATTGTTAAGAGTAAGTGCCCTCAAAGAGTGCAAAGGACTAGAGCATGCACCTACTATAGCACCCCAGATGGATAGATAAGATGAACCCCTTAATCAATGACAATTGAGCAAAACCTGCTCCTACTCCTGTTTGGCTGAGCTTTACGTTTGAATCGGATTATAAAAATTCCAATCTCTCCTGGCTACAACCTAAGCAGATACAGTGAAGTGAAATTGATACTCGAAGGAAACAAGCCAAACTGCTTTGCTTGTCAAATATGGGTTTGACAGGGTCAAAATACAAAGCTGGTAGATTTTACACTTTGTACATTTCGAGGTCTTCATTCCTCACTCACTACTTTGCTGTTTTTTTTTTTTTAAATTGGATTTTTTTGTTAAAAATTATAAAGCAAAAATGATTAAATTCCATCGAACTCGTCTTCTTAGAAGGTTGAAAGAATGATTTCCTTCAACCAGGGAAGTGGGCCAATCGTTCAAATTCACGATTATGTCAAAGGAAAATAACAGTGAAACATTCCATACTCCAATGTCTGTTTCCTTGGACTTGTTAGAGTCATACTGCTAGTGAATATTTTGGTTTAGAACTGTCCGGGAAAGCTGAATGCAGAGATTCTAGAAAACATGCTTCTCTCAAACCTCCTGTATTTACATTATTTGGTTACGATCTATTGTGCTTTGCTTTCCTCCACTAGAAAAAAATCCGCCCAGGCAAGGGCTGACATTTCCTTAGCAGGCTGGAGCACCACACCACTTAATTACCCACAGGGAGATGTGAGAAGCAGCGCGTGCAAAGTTTAGTTCTGCCTGAGGGCACTAACCCAGCTGCCCCCATTAGTATGTGGTAAGAAGACCTGCCAGGCCACAGCTCTTGACTGCTACATTTGAGAAAAGAAGATTTGTATTCAATAAGCTGGTCAACCCCAATTTTGTTCTAAAATGTCTATACAATAGAAACATTCTAGTTATACAAAAATGAAAAAACACAGGGGGTAAAGGTAACAGGCAAAGGGTTATTACAAAGGAGCAAACCATCAGGATTTCTTGACATAAATGTTCCATAACATTAGGAAGAATGATACACAATTGAGGTCTACCGAGTGAACCCTGGCAATTAATCTCTACTCAGTTAGCAGCTCCTCAGCCCCTTCAAAAGTCAGGGGGAGATACGATTTGAAAGCTTCACTTTTTGCCCTCTGTTCTTCTGTTTCTTTTTTTTTCTTTTTTCTTTTTTTTGAAACAGGGTCTTGCTCTGCCACCCAGGCTGGAGTGTAGTGGCGTGATGTCGGCTCACTGCAACCTCCACCTCCTGGGTTCAAACGATTCTCCAGCATAGCTGGACCACAGGTGTGTACCACCACACCTGGCTAATTTTTGTGTTTTTAGTAGAGACGGGGTTTCACCATGTTGGCTGGGCTGATCTGGAACTCCTGGCCTCAAGTGATCCACCTGCCTCGGCCTCCCAAGGTGCTGGGATTACAGGTGAGAGCCACCGTGGCTGGCCCCTCTTCTGCATTCTTAATTAGCATTGACCTGTCAAACTTTTGATATTCTGTTTTTAAAAAAACTGCTTAAAAATCTGCATTAAACAATAGGTTCATGTTTGAACCATGAATGTCATATAATCAAGCAATTTCTTCTAATCATCTGGTGTTAGGGAAATACATTTTTAGCTCCCGGTGAGAGTCATGTGCATACCTGAAGCTTGGCAAACCACAGTGAAAACTTCTAAGCCTTCAAGACTTGCCAGGGATTCAGGGTGCGTGGTCCGAGGAGAGGGACTGGCTGAAAGGAACCGCGCAAAATTCTGACCCACAGCCTTTCCTCTTTTCCTTCCCTCACTTCCCATCTACTCTTTACCCCCTACCTGGTAAACCAACCTCCGAGCACAGAAAACAAAACAGAATGGATTAATGGCCCCTGTTCTGTTTCATTATGTATGCCCTTCTCACGTACCACACTAACCAAGGGATGCTCTTTGATGATTATATCTCCAAAGAACATTACTGTGATCATGGTATGTGCTGGGGAACCATAGATAATTAATCAGTCAAACTGAGAGATACGGATAAGAATAACTTTTGGATTTTGTAAAAGTAAATTTAATGCATAAAACCTGCTAGGAACTGATTAATCAAATAGCCTCTTTACTCATAGTTAAATCAGGGCATGTACCACAGCTGGCTGCAGACCCATGCCTTCATCCCAAAGACGCTGAGTTCACTTTTGCTTCATTTAAGACTTTTGTGTCAATTCCAATAGCAAAGGTATTTGCTAACGAGGTTTGCCTGGTATGGAAGTTTTTGTTATTCTAATCAATCCATTAGGAAATAAGCAACCAACTTATCTGATGTATTTTCTACTCGCCTTGTGAGAAATTGATGATTGTCGCATCCACATTTCTATTTGTGAAGTGGCGGTGAAAGCAATTCCATACTCCTACACCCCCCCAAAACCATGGAAATCACTGGAAGTGCTGCTCTCCCACGTTTTCACAGGTTAATCTTTATAAAGAAAACTTTGCATGATTTTCATGTTAGTGTTTCGTGGATTATAAAGAAGCTAACCACCTTTGTCTTCTATAGCAGCGAGCCACGTAGAATTCTGTGAGTGTAAGATGGAGAGGAAAAAGGAAGAGAGAAGTGAATGGCCTTTTGTTTCTTAAAAAAAAGGAAACCAACAAAGACTTGTTTCCTTTTCCCTTTTTGTCAAATGAAAGCTCTTCAGAGATGATTGAGCTCTTGTATGCTACTGTTTGAATCCTGTAGGATGGTTTTCTGTGTAGCTTTGCTCTAAGTACACCAAAGGACGCAGATACTTCTGAAGGTTAAAACTACTTTGTGGTGCATAGGAGACCTGTCTGAAGATTTCTGATCCTTGGGAGAAGAACATCATACTCTCCTCTTGGTTAGAGCTTGCTTTAAGGAAACACATTTGGATGCCAGTTTATCAATTTGCTGTAGAAGGGGAGGGCCAGGGACATTTGGGAACAGGTAAATCAAATTCCAGAAGTATCTGAAGAAAAGTGACATCCAGAGAATGTACAATCCCATTTTCTGATGGTGCAGGCTTGTTTGCCACTGAGATAGCCTTGACAACGGAATGAGGGCTGAGTTTCTATTTCTAGTCCTTTCACTGTCCCTGACCCTCCCTGGCTCTCTCACTTTGGTCTTCATCTTACCCCCGGAAAACTTTATTTTATTTTAAAATGTTTTATTTCATAGCTCATAAAAAAGTTTGTATGTACTAGACTCAAGTAAATAGAAAGGCAGCTTTCACACTCTGGGGACTGTTGTGGGGTGGGGGGAGGGGGCAGGGATAGCATTAGGAGATACACCTAATGCTAAATGACGTGTTAATGGGTGCAGCACACCAACACGGCACATGGATACATATGTAACAAACCTGCACATTGTGCATATGTACCCTAAAACTTAAAGTACTATAAAAAAGAAAAGAAAGGCAGCTTTCAATCACAAATCAGGTAGTAGTTTTTCAAACTCTGCTGTGGAAGCATATTTAATACACTCATTTGAATGTTACACATAAATAATTTTAACTATGCAGTCCAAGTTCTGGGTTTTGTATTAGATCTGCATATATAATAAGACACTTGTGGTCAAATTTTGAGATTGGCAAAGCCAATTTCAAGCTGCTTATATTTTGAGTACAGGCTTCACTAGTACATGATGTTAAACTAACAAAATAGTGACCTTCCAAGAGGTCTTTGTCCCATGCTCACACATTTGTAATCTGAGTCCATTTGCGATTTCCCTTCTTCTACAATGTTCAAATTATAGTAGTTATGCACTGAGTTCCCTATGCATCCTACCCATCTCCTTTATCTCAGCCTTCTCGTACTTTGCCATTCTCTTCTTTCTGGAAATAACCAGCACAACAATTCCAGCAACAATTGCTATCACCACAACCACAACAACAGCATAAACACCAGCTTTTAGAGCCTGCATTGAAAATTCAGGTGCATTTTTATCAACATAATAAATGAGAGTTTGACCAGGATCCAGATCCAGTTGTTCTCCATTTACTCTCAGGTCCATTTTCTTAGAAGAATGAAACAAGGATTCACTTTTAACATCTTTTTCAAAATAATGAGCCACATCAGCTATGTCCACATCATTCTGCATTTTGGTTCTGAAAACTATGGCTACAACACAGTTGGAGACCTCAAGAAGAATAGATGCTGGATTTGTCTATCTATTTCTCCAAATTTACTGGCTTTTTAATATCAGTTCAGTGCTACAAGAAATATCAAATCCTTACATTTCTAACCTTAATGAAAGACATATCGCAACAGTTTTTCTAATAATCACCATTTCTAAAAGCAAGATGTTTAGAAAAAAGTTGGAGGCTCTTTCTGAAGATCTGCTTGATGAATCAGGATGTAACCGAGTAATTTTCATAAGATCATTCTAATCATGTCAGAACATTTTAGAAGCTTGAGAACAGACAATAAAGATAACCTCTCTCTTTGACCATGTGTACAAGCACAAAATGTCTTCAGCTTTAAAGAGTACTGTTATGATTTTTGAAAGATCTTCTTACTGATGTGAAATTATGTTGAGTATAACATGGTGATATTTTAAGTATAATGAGGTATCTGCTCTATAAATAGCACCCAGCCTGAGTAATACACTGTCTCCACATTGGCTTCTATTTTTTTTTGAGATGGAGTCTCGCTCCGTCGCCCAGGCTGGAGTGCAGTGGCGCGATCTCGGCTCACTGCAGGCCTCGCCTCCCGGGTTCACGCCATTCTCCTGCCTCAGCCTCCCGAGTAGCTGGGACTACAGGCGCCCGCCACTGCGCCCGGCTAATTTTTTATACTTTTTTAGTAGAGACGGGGTTTCACCGTGTTAGCCAGGATGGTGTCGATCTCTTGTCCTCGTGATCCGCCCGCCTCGGCCTCCAAAGTGCTGGGATTACAGGCATGAGCCACCGCGCCCGGCCCGCATTGGCTTCTTAAGTGACTTTAGCAGATGCAGATAGAATGGACCATTTCATACATGCTTGGTGATGACCGACATGTGGGAAGAAGGGAGGAGAATCGCAAGCAAAGCACGGCAGTGCTGAGGAAGGGAGGGAGTAGCTTGTATTTACAGTTAGAGACTAGTGTATTCATGGGGATGGTCAAAGTGGTTCCAGTGTTTAAGGATATTGTTGTCCACAATATAACCTTTTATCCTTGAGTTACGATTATGCATGTCAAGACAGTCTATATCCTTCAGTAGAGGAGACAATACGAAGCGAAACGGGAAACTTCTGTATAAAATCGATCATTCATTACACATCTCATCAAAATAGCTTCACATTTCACCTTTACAAGTAAACTGTTTCAAGTAACCTTACTGCAAGCCATTTTTGTACACCAGACCGCACTTAAAAAGCTTATGTATTTAACAAGAACTAAAGAAAGCTAATGGCATTGGTAAGAGTTATTTTTGCTCAGAGCAGCTCATAACAAAGAGCAAGGAAGCACATCTGAATGAAGAAGCTGCCGTGCTCCTCCAGGTTGCAATCCGCCTGAGTCTTACAGGACGCGGTTCAAGTGTTGTAGTAGAAGGTGCTCAAGAGACAGGGCGCCAGGGTCTCAGATGTAAAGAGCTGAATCTTGCTTTAGCCCATGGCTGCTCAAATTAAGCCTTTTGATTTAATCTGAAGTATTCAGAGAAAAAGCCCTGGTGGTATGGGCTTCCCATTGAGGAGAGCTGTATTGCTGAGCGGCTGAGAGCTCTGGGGAGACCTACGCATAACAGAGGAACACATTGTGGCATGCCCTCTGGGATTTTCTCTTTCCTATATGTTAATGAAGATTAAAGTGTAAGAAAGTGCAGGCATCAGTGGAACAGATAATTAATGATGATTGATGATTTACTTTTAATTTATGCCACATGATTAATTCAGGTAAAACATGCAGATGCTTGGAACTTCTGGGGTCGTGAAATTGTTGAGCGTTCAACATGGACTGAACGAGAGTCTACACCAAAGCCTGCATTTGGGGTCCGATATTATCCATATCTACATTTTCATTAGGTAGATATTGAAAGAGAAAGCTCCACCTGTTCAAAAGAAAAGACTTTTCTTTTTCTTTCAGGATTGATTTTTTTTCACCTCTGCTATTCTTTTATTTCCTGAAAACCTTTGCTCCTTTCTTGGGCAAAGCTATTTAAATGGTTTTCGTGGTTATTTCCTTACAAAAACTACAGGGTTTTTTTTGTTTGTTTTATTGTGTTTTGCTTTTTTTGATGCATAGTTACTTGTGTAATTGTTATAAAACTGTCTTTCAGTCATGTGTCTTTCAATCTCCCTAGAGATATATGTACACATGCACGCACGCACACACACACACACACACACACACGCAGGTACCCCATGACAGGTGCAAAGGTGAAAGAGTGAGAGCAGTATCTCCTGGACAGAAGCATTCCGAAATTCAGGCCATCAATCCAGCAGAAGGAAGCACATCAGCATTTTCTTCCTTCCGCCAGTGCAGCGCGGCTTCCCACGGCGCAGGATGCTGCTGTACCGTGCAGAAGTGGTGTGTCAGTGCCACATCAAATGACAAGGCTGCTTACAAGTGGTAAATTTAAGGCCTTTACGGCTCCTCAGAGTTTATCTCTCTAAGGATGGCAAAGCTTGGAAAGAGTAGAGGATTTGGGGCTTTGCCACCATCTTGTAGAAAAGCTTAATGCTTCATTTGCTAACCCAGAACCCAACATGACTTCAGTGGCCAGGCGGCCTCACAGGCCTGGGTTCCACGTGGGTATTTTTTGCTGCAAATATAGGGAAATAAGAAAGAAATTCTGATTTGAGCAATTCTAAACCTTCCATGTGCTGAATGAGTCATGTGGGTATTGTCTGTTTGATTCCTACAGGCTTTGCTAAACTTCCTTCACTGAGGTTTGCTTTCCAACTGCCTCTGCTTATTGTGATATTTCTATTTTTCAGAATTTTATGGCTTAGAGGCACTGACACTGAAATTCAACCGCTAACACTTCTCCACCCAGTCCCCCGAACAATTTCAAAAAAGTCAGCAATATATTAATTACATGTAACGAGTATTTTCATTTCCATAAATGAAAACATGATTGGTCTAACACTAAATAAAAATGATATAACAACAATCTATAAGCTTAAAATTATTCAATATCACATCACAATCTCCGAATAGTTCATCTAATCCAACATAATTATGCCTCTCAAAAAACCTTAAGTAATCATAATTATAGCATTTTTATTTTTAAACTCATGTGTTTTGTTTTGATGTAAACAGTAATGGGGAATAAAACATTTTTCTTCTGATAGAACTAACAGAAGATACGCAAAAGAGAATAAAAAAGACTACTTTTAGCATAAAACCAATTTGTACTAATTATGAGAATAGCTACAACAATGCTTTAATAAGTTATATTTTCAGAGAGGAAAGAGTAAATATACATTTGGAAATCTTTATTCATAATTAAGTTACATCCTGCAGCTCCCAAACACACATCTTATATCACAGAGCACCACATGATCTCTGCCTCGCTCCGTTTTTCTTTTATTTTTTTGCCTTAGCTTTCATCATTGCTCTCACTTCCCATATCCCACTGGTACAGTAAGTTTTCACAGTAAGGAGGTGGTTTTCCACTGGATGTACTTGCCCAGCTGCAGATTTCCAGTCTAAATAGCCGCCACAATCTCCTTAGTCAAAGCTAGCAAATATTTGCTTTTTCCCCAAGTTAAACATATTTTTTTTTGTTCCTCACCAGTTTTGAGGTTTAATGAAAAACAAACTCTTTTATTAATCTCCCTGCTAAACCTTGTATCTTGATGAGTATTCAATGTATTTAAACAGCTCACTGTCCGTATTGTGCTATGGGCAGTTAGAACCCAGGTGCTTTGTTACGTAACTGGAACCTTGGATAGGAGAGTACGATTCTCCCTGTGTGGCTGGAACCACAGTACTCTGTCATTCATGGACATACAGGAATATATTTATCAGTATGGATTATACGCGGCTAGGAAGGATTTTCACAAACACTTTAGCATTATAAAAAGCAAGCCCTGGCCAGGCACGGTGGCTCACGCCTGTAATCCCAACACTTTAGGAGGCTGAGGCGGGTGAATCACAAGGTCAGGAGTTTGGGACCAGCCTGGCCAATATGGTGAAACTCTGTCTCTACTAAAAATACAAAACATTATCCGGGCATGGTGGCACACGCCTGTAGTCCCAGCTACTCAGGAGGCTGAGGCAGGAGAATCACTTGAACCCAGGAGGCGGAGGTTGCAGTGAGCCGAGATCGCGCCACTGCACTCCGGCCTGGGTGACAGAATGAGACTCCGTCTCAAATAAAACCAAACCAAACCAAACCAAACCAAACCAAACAACAACAACAACAACAACAACAACAACAACAAAAACAAGCCCTGTCTAAACCTAAGAAATGCCATTAAGCAAAGAATATATAACATCTTGTCAAATTCTAAATCTAATTATATTTTTAAAGGCTTAAAAAAAAAACAAACCCGCATGCTGACAGTTTACATATCCGTTAGTGACGAATACCCAGTCTAAATTTTTTACCACAAAAGCTAATGACCCTATTAACTCTAATTTGCTTACTCACCACTCTGGAACAGTTTCTTCCACAGGTACCTCTTTCATGTTCAAAATTAAGCTTCCTAGAGGCTTGAGAAATTAAATGCTAAAGGAGGTCAATTATACAACCGTTGCCTAAAGACAGGGATTGCCACTCCCATGTCGCTTTAAATTGACTACTTTTTTTCCCTTGATGAACAGATGAACACAAATACAACAAGATTACTACACAACACGTGTTAAACCCTCCTCCTGATTTGCTTGGATGTGATGGATAGCTTTGAATGAGTGTACCTGAGCGTGCTGGAAAGCGCTTAATTAAAACCCAGAAAAATAGTCAGTGCTGGTTCCTTAGGTGAAATCTGAAATATACACCAAAATATTATTCAAACCGAAACAAACCAAAATGAAAGGGCATGTTTGATCAACATAGAGAATTATTCCATTATCACTTGCAAAGCCCCGTGTGGGAGAAAATTTGGTACACAGGATAGTGTGTGTGAATCATTCAGATTTTTCCCTATGGTTCAGACATCAGCGCTATTATGAAATAGTTGTGAAGTGGAAAAAGCATTCTGCTTATTGGAAAATAAATGAACAAACCAATTGTAAAACTATTGGGATGTGCTAGGGGAATAAACCCTACCACAGAGTCCTGTAGCATTTCTGTAATAATTGGTAACAAAAGCATTTTGCAGAGGTACAGCCTGGCTCTGCAGGGTCAGTGCTAACTTCTATGCTTTCTTTTCAGGCTTAACACAATTTCTCTGTCCCCACCTTTTATGGGTACCTATTCTCTACACTCTGGGGCCATCTCCTTCCCAGATAGGAGCTTTATTTGACTTTGGAAAAGATTAGTGATTCAGAAATAGACATTGCACGTATCGTTCCAGAGGCTGAAAATTGAGTAAGATAATGTCAATTCCTCATAAAATAAGAAAATGGGCAACGGGTTGAAAAGGCCTCATCATCTGCTTCTAGAACAGTCTTGTCCTCCCCTCCATCTCTTACTGAGCCTGAGGGATTTTTTTTTTTTTTTCAGTTATTTCCAATTTCTGTTTAGTTACATTTGTTAAGGATATAATTGTCACTCTTTGGCTGTTGAATACATGACAGCGTACAAACCAGAGTATAAGCCCAGGATTTTAAGGGGGCATTACAATGGCTTAACAGTGGATCAGTACAAAAACGGGTAGTGTTTGAGTGTAGAGCCTCTGGAATCAGGCTGCAGAGATTGGAATCCCTACTCTGTCACTTGATAAGTGGGTCTGGGCCTAGTTCTTTTATCTGTAAAAGGGAAATAATAGTAATATTTACTCTAAGGTGTTAAATGAAGCAATACACATACAATGGTTAGGATACAACCTGGCACGTAGTAAAAGGCTCATAAATATTAGTGACTTTTTTATGTTTTGTTTTTGAGATGGAGTTTCGCCCTTGTTGCCCAGGCTGGAGTGCAATGGTGCGATCTCGCCTCACCGCAACCTCCGCCTCCCGAGTTCGAGCGATTCTCTTGCCTCAGCCTCCCGAGTAGCTGGGATGACAGGCATGTGCCACCATATCCAGCTAATTTTGTATTTTGGGGATGGGGTTTCTCCGTGTTGGTCAGGCTGGTCTCAAACTCCCAATCTCAGGTGATCTGCCCACCTCGGCCTCCTTAAGTGCTGGGATTACAGTTGTGAGACACCGTGCCCACCCATGACTAGTATTATTTTGGGGCCTGGAAAGAAGTATCTAGCTCTTCAGTCTATGCTCTCATTCCCTCACAGAATGTGATTTTGGGTCTGATTCCCTTAGCCTTAGCTCTTTCTTTTTATAAAAAAAAAAAAAAAAAAATTGTATTTTAAGTTCTGGGGTAGATGTGCAGCTTTGCTTCATAGACAAACATGTGCCACGGTGGTTTGCTGCACCTATCAACCCATCACCTAGGTATTAAGCCCTGCATGCATTAGCTATTTTTCCTAATGCTCTCCCCTCCCCTGACCCCATCCCCCAACAGGCCCCACTGTGTGTTGTTCACCTCCATGTGTCTGTGTGTTCTCATTGTTCAGCTCCTGCTTATAAGTGAGAACATGCAGTGTTTCGTTTTCTGTTTCTGTGTTAGTTTGCTGAGGATAATGGCTTCCAGCTCCATCCATGTCCCTCCATGTCCCTGCAAAGGACATGATATTGTCTCTTTTTATGGCTGTGTAGTATTCCATGATGTATATGTACCATATTTTCTTTATCCAATCTACCATCAATGAGCATTTGGGTTGATTCCATGTCTTTGGTATTGTGAATAGTGCTGCAGTGAACATAAGTGTGCATGTATATTTGTAATAGAATGATTTATATTCCTTTGGTATATTCCCAGTAAGGGGATTGCTGGATCAAATGTTATTTCAGGTTGTAGATCTTAGCTCTTTCTTTATAAGATTCAGAACAATGTCTCATCACGGAACAAACAGTGAGGAGGTAATGGAGATGCAGCAAAACCACTGAGTTATAAGGAAGAGGTATTTAACAGTGGCACAGGAAAAGTATTAGGACATGAATATTTTAAAGAGTCAACTGGAGTCATCTATTTTAACCCCTAGACGCAATTCGGACTCTCAAGCCACTATTTGGACTTCTGCTTAGAAGAGTACACTTAAATGTCCCTTTCACCATTTTTGGGACTCGACTCTGATAATGGGGCAGAACACATAGGCAGCAAGCAGAAAACAGGAAAAGAGACAGTGTGCTAAAGATAGGCCTTTCCTGGGTATTTGTGGCAGATGTTTTCAATACACATTGGAGAAGGGTCCTAGAAATACAGCCTTAGGAACATTTCGCTTCAAGTATGCGCAAAGGAGAAGGACAATGATCTTCAGTGAATGCAATAAACTCTAATGCAAGAAATGACAAGTCCAACCTGTCCCAACCATTTGCAACGATGAGAGCAAAGAGAACACAGTAAGACATGGCAGAAATGATGTTTCCAAGTAGAAAAATGTGAGCCAGGGGAAAACAGAGGCAATTCCTTAATCACTTGCACAAACTAAAATTTTTCATACTCTTTGTTGTAAGAGAACTGGAACTTGATGTGTGAGCCCCACTACATATTGTAGAAAGTTGGTTGTACGCAGTTATGCATATGAAAGTTTCATGCAATTAAAGGTTGCCTTTAACCAAAAACTGACTTGGACTTCAGCCCTGGCTGTACCACTTGTTAATAAAGCCAGTCCTTAGAGAATTCACCTAACATCATTTGGCCTCAATTACCTGACATATAAAATAGGGATAACCAAGACCTGTCTCACAAGTATGTTCCAAGGTGTTGTTAAAATATATGGGAAATGCCTAGTGTGTTGCCTGAAATTTCCATTCCATATCCATTCTTCAGCCCTCCCGAGTGGCTACCATGCCTCAGGTTTTGCAATAATAAATGTCAGAATGTTTAGTAAATTACTTTTCATTCACACTCTGAAGTGTACTAAGCAGATGGTTTTGTTTTTTTCTTAGACTTTGCTATAGTTATAGAACTGAGGAGTCACGAACAGCTGCCATTTTGACCAGAATCCCCCATCTTGCCCTAATACACCTTCGCATGCTGCCTCAACAAGGCTCATTGCTTCAAAACTACAGTATTCTTACAAATATTTGCAAAGCCAAGTGAGCTAATGTGAAACTCCATAAATGAAAAAATCTCGTACATTTTTATAAAATTCAAGGGAAAATACAATTATCTGCTGCTTATTTTATTTCACTTTTTTAAACAGGAAAATTTGTAGCAAAAGTACAGATTAGACTGAGTTGAAGAACAGCGTTAAATGCTCTGAATATATGACAACCTTTCCTCCACACCTGGAATTTTCAATATGATGTTAATGAGGGAGGCACCTAGTAAGTCAGTGAACCAAAGCTTCAAATTGTTTTAAAAAATTTTAACTGTAATGACAATTTTAAAAAATGGAATTAAAAAGTTTCTGTCTTCACAGTAACATATAACACTGTTGTGGAAAGGGTCGGAGTTATAAATAAGAGTCAAAATCTCATTTGAATTAGGTTTTTGAAGGATTAAAAGCGTTTACTGTTTTCCAAACTCTAAATTCTCATTTCATACAATTAAAAGACAAATTATTTACTATGGATTGACAGGATTATGTGTGTTGTGCTTGTGGTATTTCTTTATTTCATGTTTTTAAATATCTATATGTCTCTTAGTTGAGGTGGAAAATTATTTTCTAGTAAACTTTTTAAAAGTCAGCTTTGTTTCTCTAAAAGGAAAAGGAATAAAAGAAAACCTGTCCCATGCTGTGGTGTGAACCATCCCTTACCAAGAGCTAGCCTACATCAAGTGGCTGGTTTTAGGTGGTTGTACTGAGGATGTGTTTAAACGGTATGAACTTTAGGAACGATTACAGGGACAAGAAAACAAGCGACAGGATTAGATGCAGGGAGGACCTACTGTTAGAGCCTCAGCTGTTTTATGACGATGTGAAGATTTTCTTTTTAAATAAAACGCTCATATTTTGTGTACAGTGTGGAAGCAGAGATTTGAGGTTATTTATTGTATGTTTTATTAGGCCAGAAATTTGCAATATGATGCTCTCTTATTGTTCCCGTCTTTCTGGACTTAATATAAGCTTGTTGGGACTATTTCCTTCCTTTTCTTTATATTTTTTATGGTCACAACTAATTGAAACAAATTGCACTTACTTTTGTCTGAGTTTTCTAGGTCAGTGTTGGTGTGAAACGGAGCTAAACCCTGAGGGCTTCCGGTTACATTTCTAAGAAAATTTTGATTGAATTCTAGTTGTTCTGCTTCTAGCTGGTAAAAGTAGAATATATAATTTCTAAAGAAATTCTGAAAAGCAAAAATATTTTTAAAAGCCTATAAGATCCTTGCAGTTCCCTTGCATGTGAATATTTATATTGCTTTGATTTTTTTTAATTATGAATGATTGAGAGCTTGGCAATGAGAGCTCTCCGAACAGAGCACAGAGTTTAGCAGGCAGAAGATGCCCCAGAACTGTAGGCTAAATGACTCAAAATGGTATAAATAACACCACAAAAAAAAAGTCTCAGAGGAATGTCTACTATAGACAACTTTTTGTAAACCATGAGAATGTCCTCCTTAAATGTGTAAGTTGCAGAAAAATGTAAAGAAACATTGTCTATATAATAGAGATTTAATGCATTCAAATACCCTTGCCCATTTGTTTCCTTACATTTTGCTTGTTCTAAAAAACAATTATAGTCTCAAAAAGAAAGCACAGACACTTAATTAGGATCATTCTGCAGCTGCTGCTTAATAAATCAAGATGATAAATATGTGTCTAATATGCATTCTGGGCTATTTCTAATCTAAATGAGTCTAGACTTGTGCACCTGATGCATTACATAGGAACTGGAGGGCAAATTAAAACTATGATAGGAGAGTAAAATGTACTTCACTATTTATTATTTATGTTTGGTGTTTCCTATAAAAACACTTTTAAGTGCCATAGATAAACTGGTTCACAGACTGCGGCAGAAATATGTTCTGGTTTCAAACGCAGGTGGAAGCACAGGAGCCTGGGTGAAGAATGAGTTAGCGACGAAGTGGGATTTAGATGTTTGTAATCATTGAGCCTTTCCAAAAAGAAGTGAACTTTCATATTAAAAATGTAAAGGAGGAAACTGTAGCTGAGCTACCAGACAGCATGAAAGTCTGAGTTACAATAATTCAAAAACACACACTTTATGTAACAAAGATACATCAATTCCACACTCTTCTTCGCTCTTCCATGGCATTTTCTTATTAAGAAAAAAAAAGAGGGGGCGCTGTTTCTACTTCTGGCACCTGCAAGCTGCTGCACTATGCTTTGGGAATATAGAGAAAAATTGTGTAGACCTTGGCCTCAAGGGAACGTGGTAGACTGTTCTAGAAGAGAAATGTTAGGCAACAGATGACCACAACACAGCGTAAGCACCTACATGAGAGACAGAGGTAGTGAGGAGAGTGTAGACTGGGGGCCACAGCCTGGAAGCATAGCCCCGAACGGGTGGTGAGAAGTTTCAAGAGTGGTACAGGAGCTTGGCCTATCTGGGATGTTGACTTCATGAGGGCCGGTACTGAGCGATGAAGAAGGCGAGAAAGCAGGGAAGAGATTGTGGACAGGCCTTTGTAGGGCTGTGCCGAGGACTCCGAACTTCATCCTGAGGCAGATGGAGAGTCCCCTGAAGGGTTTTAGAGCTGGGAGTGATGCTGGGCACCCTGACACAGACTCTTAGGGGCCCACCGTGCCATACTCAGTACAAGTCCGTGCAGCTCTGGAATGTAGGCCAATTCTATCTCTGTCCCATTCTAAGCCTTTCCTTCGGAAGTGTTTTCCATGGCTGGATACGCCCCGCTGGCATTTTGACCCACCAGTGGCCCACAGTCCTCCACTATAGAGCTCCCGACTACCCTCTTCTCCCAGCAGGTCCCCAGGGCCAGTTCTTCTGAAAATGTCCTGTACTCATTGACTACCTCTCCTTTCTTGCTGGTTTGTCATGTAGGCAAGTAAATAAGCATGTAAATAAATAAATGAATGTATGTATGAACAGTTTAGATTCTTGAAGTCAGAGTCAAATCACCCAGGGGAAGGTACAGACACGGCTCTCAGAGTGAAGAGGAGGACTGCTGTTTTAGAGGGCAGCCTGTGAACCCAAACAAACGTCTCTTACGAGGGAGGGAAAGGAAGAAGTGAGAACGCCTTCTTGCTGTACCCACTCATGTGCTCCTTCTGTCCTTCTCCTCCAGGCCTGAGCAAGGAGAGGCCCCCAGTACTCCAGTTCTGCTGGCCTATGCTGGGATCCCTTGGGCAAGCTTCCCATGTCATCGTCTTCTCATCTGAGAAAGATTCCAAATGTCTGCCTATGGCCACTGTGACAAGGTTTTAAAATTATTAACCACAGTTTTGGTATAAATTGAATGATTATATTGATAAAAATTGTTGTTCCTCTTATGACACAAACTGAGCTGGTGCCATAGCACTGCCCCGTCTATGAAATTTTCTTCCTAAACAGAGTAGCTTTCTCCTTGATTCTAGAATGAGGGCTTCCTCTGCCCATTGGACATCTCTGTGGCATCCCTGGTTCCAGCGTCCACTCATATTCTTCTGACAGTTTAACCATTTTCTTGAATGCTTGCTTTTTCTTCACTCCCCCCGAAGTAAATGTGTATTTCTTAACATGCGTATGGGCCTTCTTACCAAAAGGGGGAATAAAGTTGACTTAAGGACATTACCATATCAGATTTCAGTTCTGGATATAGCTTCTACATACATTACAGTTCTAAATGTACCAGAATTAAGATAATTTAAGAAACTTGGACCATTAGCTCCAAAACTTTACTCTAGAGTGAGAAAAAGGATGAACCTTATCTTTGAGTTTTCCTTAGAGAGTCACTCTCTCCTCACCAGAGTTCTGCTTTCCTGACTTTTAAGAAACGAACGTCCCATTGGCTGAGTGTTACCTTTCAGATGCTTCTTTCTCTTTCTTAAATTCTGCCCTGACACCATTCCCTAGAAAGGATGGGGTCATTTCCTTTAAGTTGTGTTTATGAGGACACCTGCCACATCTCTTTCCTTTTTGTTATACTTTATTTGTTTTAAAAAAGTGTGGTTATTCGTGTTTTTTATTGAGTAATTTTATCTATCTTTAGCAGGTTTAATGTGTTTTGTTTTGTTTATTTTGAGGCTACTATGACAAAACACTTTTACCCCTTGGAGAATCTGGGGTGGATGGACCAGAAAATTATGGACAGCTCTGAGGATAGCAGGGAGAAATCTCTCAGAGGCTTTGTTTTTGTGTTTGTTTGTTATATTTGGTATGTTGTTTGTCTGGACCTCACATTTTTTTTTCTACTTGTTCGAATGGTCAATTTTCTGACTTTGGCTTTAAATGGCCTAAATACCATATCAATGTTCAAAGGGAAGAAAAAATAAATAATACAAAAATAATTTCTGCTGTGAAAGTTAACTACCAATAAATATGGTCTAACTTTTCAGCATCTTCTGAGTTCCACGTAGCCACTGTGTCACTATTTCCATTTTATGTAATAAGCATTGTACACACACCCACGTAAGACATTTATATCACTATTGAACTCACATATGGAGGAGACTGTGCTAAGCTCTAAAGAGTGAAATCAAATGTTGATACCCATAAAGCTTGAAAAGAGGAAAGTGAGCATTTAATTAGGGGGTTTGCTTGCATCTGTTCTGTGGCACCCAGTTTTAGTTTTATTTTACTCTCTAACTCTAATGCTCTACTCCACTGAAATACATTATAGAGTGACAAAAGTTTCCACATTCCCCTCACACTTGTGATTGTAGGGGAAGGATGGATTCACTCTGGGCACTCACATGTGCCATTGAATGAACCGTTTGATTTCATCTACTCTTTCTTAATTTGTGTCAACTTTCTCTAAATATCCCTCACCCTTAGCACCTCCATAAATTCCTTCCTCCCTATGCACTGCTTTGACCAGAACTGAAATCATTCCACTTAGAGCAAGGCAGCTGTCAAGTTCTGTTCAGTCCTTTTCCATTCCTTATTGTGACCTTAAGAAGGCCCACCTGCTGGGTGCCAACCACCTGCAAGAAGGTCAATTCTGTGAATGGAATCTATAATCAGTAGTGATCATACCCTAGGATTAAACTCAGAGGCTTAAAGCTTTCTCGCAGGGGACAAGGAGACAAGGAATGAGCAGCGTTGGAAGGAAGCCCAAAGAGTTACAAAGAGATCGAACAAAAATACCAAAAATGTAAAAAAAAAAATTGCACCTTAGCCAGAAAGCCTAAGTTTCATAATTTTAGGAGAGTAACAAACTCTATCCAAGAAAACATTCATTTCAAATTTTCCATCCCACAAATCAGAGGCCACCCCAGTAACTGTCTCTGATAATTCACCACATTCCCTTCAACAAACAAGTTTATTGCCCAATTTTGACCTCTACAAATAAAGAAGGGTTGCCTACAGATAGGGTTTTTATAGGTCGTGAAAATTGCCTTTCAGTTTACACCTTTGCTTAGAGTAAGTGAAAGTGCCATGTTCCACGTGGAGTTTCTTTCCTCCCTATGATCCTGGGTTGCAGGCTTTATTTTTTAACCTTTAAAACAAATTCGTCATCCTTTCCTGATAGGGAATTCCTACCCAAAGAAAGGCGGGAGGCAACGGGGAGGTCAAATTGCCTGTACGTGCTACTCAATTTTGTTAGCACTTCCCCCTTCCCAACTTCTTTTTTAATCCTGGCCAAAAAAAAAAAAAAAAAAAAAAAAGTGTTGGAAATAATCCCCATCGTCACTCTTGATGTCAGAAGTGCTTTTGGATTCACTGAAAAGAATAGATTAACAGCAAGCAGTGACGGATGAAGTCAGAGTTTGACCTTCCTGGCATCAGTGGGATGACATGAAAATAGACCAAGCTACATTCAACATGGCAAAAGTGGGACAAAACAGGGGATCCAGCCGTATTTGGTATTTTTAGCTTTCTGCCATGTGACAATTAGCAGTTTAAAATAATTCACAATGTCACCCTTCAGAGCCGACGGACAGTTCAGCACACTTCCAAAAGCGTATGTACGTATTAAAGCTCATGTGCAAATGATTAATAGCATTACAAACACTGAAGTAAACAACTAAAAAGTTAAATAAATAATTCATTTCTTTCCCCAGAATCCTCCCTATGGTCAACCTTAAAGTACTGCTTGTAAGGCATAATACCCACTTCAATCACATCAGCTGCTGATCATTAATTGCTTCAGAAAAAGACAATATTTTATCCATCCTCTTTGGAGTTCCAGTGTGAATGGGGAAGCAAAAGAGAGTGAAACTGAGTGAAACATGAAAAGCTTGATTTGTTAGGACCCCTGCTGTCTGAAAAGAGATCAAAGCTCAGAGGGAGGCTGTAAAACAGCCGAATGCACAGCACTGAAACATGGCCCGTGGCAGCTGCTCTGGGCACTTGCTCACAACCCAGGTGTGCCTGCAACTCCGCTCTGCCAGCTGAATCATGGGAGTAGGCTACCTCTCCTCTTCCTTCATTATTTCAACAGCAGTCACGGAGGAGATGCGGGCTCCATCCATCACAATGCACAAATTCACAGTGCGCAGATTCAGCACAGGCCTAATTAAAGCTTTTCCTTTCATTTGTGGAGATAATTAGACTTTCATCTCACCAGGAAGCTTCAGAAAGATCTATTTCTTTCTTCAATAAAAGCTACATCAAACAAAAGCAGATTTTAATCGCCTTTTCTTTGGGGCATGAGTCAATAATGAAAGATGTCACGGGTAACAAAAAATTGTGTGCAGAAAAAAAGAGAGAGGCGAAAAAAAACCGCCTAAGCAATGTTCTTTAATTAACATCATGTTTGCAAACATCATTAATTTCTCTCATTAAAATGATTTTTATCTGCAACTGATTGTTGATAAAACAATCGATTTGAGCATCTCATCTGTTTCACCGCTATTCAAGAACCCATCTGCTGTGCTGTAAAGCAGTAATCACGCGGGCTGTTAAGCAACATGTGAGAACAATAAAAAATGCATGCGTGTGTGTCAGGGATTTGTGAGGTTGACTGCAGGGCAAGGGCCACCTTTCCACAGGACATGTATAAAAAATGACTTGGTGTCAGGCTAAAGGACAAAACGTCACAAAGATCAGAAGTGCGTAAATAAAAACACAAATTAATACGTGCCGGCAGAAAAGGCTCCATCTGTGTTTAGGAATCGTTTCGTAAACAGATTCTGAAAAGGAAGGCAGGGAATTTAGATGCATTTAACAGTGTGCCATTGGCTGGCGTGATGTAATTTCAGATGACACACGTGTGACCTGTCTACGGTTTAAGAGACTCTCGGTGTTTCAAAAGGAAAATTCTCACCCTGAACGCTTTTTGAGAATTGTTGATTTTAGCTTCTTCTCCCCATGACTTTAGCCATGTGAAAATAAATACTTCTGTGGGATAGAGATGAATCTGGGGAATCAGTTGTGAAATCAACTTGAGAGGCAGAGGAGTTGAGAGCAAGTATGCACTGAAAAACTGTAAGGCTGGACCAGATGCCATGAGATCAGGTACGGATACCAAAATCTATTTGGGCACAAGTTTAAAGGATTTGCTTAGAATCACCTGGAAGAATAAAACTTAGCCTTTTGGAAGGGAACCTTCAGGTGGTCTGGTCCTAGTTCCCACAGCTCCATTACAAAGTCCAGAGACTTTGTAATGCTGCCTGTTGCTATTTTAGGAATTCTAATAAGAGTTACTGAGACCACATAATATTGGAATACACACTACTTGTGATAGTTTTAGGAATTCTAACAAGAGTTACTGAGACCACATAATATTGGAATTCACACTACTTGTGATAGTTTTAGGAATTCTAACAAGAGTTACTGAGACCACATAATATTGGAATACACACTATTTGTAATAGTTCTCAGAAAGAGTAACTTCATTCTTTTTTTGATGTAAAGGCTATCTGTCTCTGACTTCCAGTCTCTGGTGGTGATTCTGTCTTTCGGAACCACAGTGTAAGATTAGAGTTGTCCTCACGATGGTCCTTCAATCCCTGAGATTTGGCCTTTTTGCTCTGTGACATGCAAGGCGAGGCACTGTTCTGCCCCAGTCCAGGAGGGAACGTTCATTTCTGGCCGCTGTATCAGAAGTGCATCTTCTGAGATGATGCCGGGCAGCGTAGCTAGGTTTTCCCCATTCCTTGACTTCTCCATGATGAAGACCTTGTTCCTTCAGGCATTCTTTAGATGATATTTTTTCCCAGCTTTTTGAAGGACTGAGTCTTTCTCTTCAAATATATTCCAGGGTGTCAATTTCCCAATTAAGATACAGTGGCCAGAAATGAACATTCCGTCCTGGATTGGGGCGGAACAGCGCCTCACCACGCATGTCACTGAATAAAAAGGCCAAATATTTAAAGGGGATTTTTCTTTTCTAAGAAATAAGAACGATTTTGTGAGAAATCAAAATAGTGTTGTATCCCAAGAAGTCCCTAAACTTTCTGGCAGGATGAGTGTACAAAGTTTTCAGGAGAAATATTGTCCTTTATTATTGATACAGTCAGTAATTTAAACTATTACTCTTAGGTCATTATTTGCAGAGTATATTTGTCTTTAATATCCTGTAATTGAAGATCCTATGCTATGGAAAGTTTCTGCCAATGACAAAATCTTGTCTTCATATGATCAACCCAACTGGCTAAAAAGTAAAACGTTTTTTACCAATCTATTCATTCTGCTTCCAGGACTGGAAATAATTTTTTGACCTATTAAATAAGCATTTGACGACTGATAAAAAGTACATGATTTTAGTGTCACACAAATCCAGGGAAGGAAGTGAGGCCTTCTATTTGTTATTTTTAGGATGTAAAAGTATAATTTCTTCGCAAAATCTTTGTCTTTGGATCATTAAATTTAGATAGCTTGGTCCTCTGGTTCTTTTAGTTTTCTAGGTAGAGAAATAGAAACATCTTTGCCACACAGCCCATCCTATCATGAGTTATACAAAGTTCACTAGAAATAAATGGAAAGCTTGTTGTGTTATCACTATTATTCAGTAAAAAGAGAATAATGCTGTGATGTATCACTGCAAATTTACTTTAAGGCTTAACGTGGAAAAAATAAACAGCTTATCGGGGAAAAAAGGAAGAAAGAAAATAAATAGATTCTCAACAGTTGTTCAAACAAAATTAAACTCAATCCTTGTGCATTTGTAGGAACTGGTGTTAGTGCATTTGTAGGAATTGGTATTATTTACTGTTGGGTGCCAAAGTTGCAACTAAAAACTTATTTGCAATTATCTACTCGGGATGCGCTGCCACACCTGCTGCCTGCTAAAGCTACCAGCATTTTAACAATTTCTTCCTGTGGGAAGAGCAAAAGGTGCCATTTCCAATGAGAGTGCTGTCCATTAGCCCACAGATGAGAAGTGCTGAAAAGTGGTGTGAGTGTTCCCCAGAGACTGGGCTTCTCACAGCACACCTGATATCGAGCAGAGCAAATTGGTGTCTCGAGGTCATTTCAGAAATCAGATTATGTGCATGACAACACAAGGCACTGCTGCTATGCCATCTGCCCGGCCCACACCTGGCACATTTAACCCCAAATGCTTTTTGTGGAGTCGAATCAGTGTGTTCTCTTGGGCCAGTGTCGCAGGCTCTGTCAGACAAAGATCAAATGCATGTCATCACTCAGGCTAGCAGGGCTAAGTAAACAAATGTATGATGTTATTAGAGATTAATACTATTTTGCAAAACATACAATGGCTTGATCCTTTAGTATACTTCGGGGATTGTCTTGATTTCTTAACTATAGGAGACAGCTGTCCAAAATACACCCAGCATCACAAGCTGTACCCAACTTCAGAGTGGGTTGAGGTCTTCAAGGTAAGTGCGTTGTTTGCCATTTAAAGTGTATTTCCCAAGGAAACACCGAATACAAGCTGGTTTGGTTCCTGGCCTGTGCCCCTAAAGCCTATTCAGCTGACTGGATTGTAGTTGCACTGTAATACTGCTAGAACGATCCTGAATTCTGGGTCTTGAGAAGGGTAGGTGGCAGTGGGAAAGGAAGAAGAGGATGAAAATGAGGGAGAAGTAGAGGAGACAATAGGAGAAAATAGAAGAAGAGGTAAAGACGGGGAGGAGGAGGAATTTTCCTCTACTTTTCCTAGAGAAGCCTTTCAAACCAGCAGTTCCTGTTTTCTTCTGCACTGGTTCCTTACTCTATTAGAAGGAGCCTGCTCTTGGGAGCTACGTTGGAAGGGAGAAAAGAAAAAAAGGATTGGGGGAAAATGCAGACGAGGCAAGAATGAGAAGGGAGGCAAGCATGAGCTGTGGCTTACGCGGAGGCTCATTCCGCAGTCAGAAGCAGCTGCAGGTCAGTTGTGGACCATCTGGAAGCTGGGTGTTTCCAAGCCAGGGGCTGCTTCTATTCAGAATGGCTGCTCCAGTTTCCCTGCACTTGACCATGAGGGCCACAAGGACAAAGCGAGAAAATGCCTGGCTAACAACTCCCAACCCCCTGCTCAAGTGCGGCTCAAGTGTAAACCAGGTAACCTAAAGGATGATTAAGGCACAGTGCTCAAGTGGAGCCTGTTTTGTCACTAAAACCTTGGATTAACCAGCAGGAAAAGTGGAAATGCTGCTGTCACTTAGGAACAAATAAGAAATAAACAGCATACTACACTGCTCGGAGACACTTCCAGCCATGGAAGGGGTGGTTTCTAAGGAGCCTGACAGCCTCCTTCCAAACAGAGCAGGAACTGTGCAGTGAATGCAGCTACTGTGCTCAGAAAGGAGGGGAAGAAAGGCTTTAAATGCTAAGCTCTTGGCTGAGAACCTCTGGCATGAGAAGAGCTTCTGTCCCTACTAATATAGACAAATCATTTGGCAGAAACTAACTTTGAGCGGAGAAAGTTTCCTGGGTATTAGTTAAAAGCAGGTAGAGAACTAGGGAGTCCCAACACCAGACGCTCCCCATCCTCTGCCTGAGGATGACCCACCCTGCCTTTGGGTCAGAATAGTTTATGGAAATGGGAAAAGTTCCCCGATACATGATGCATACTTTCCACGTAACTTGCTTTCAAGATAATATCTGACCCCTTTAATCTTTGCAGATCTCTTTCTGAGTTTACATCTCATCATTTGGTTTTGCAAACTACAAATAAAAATGGGGGAAAGCAGAAGAAAATTTTATAGCTACAAACTATATTTCACTGTATAAATGATCATATTTAATTTAATTTTTTAGAGACAGAGTCTCACTGTGTTGCCCAGGCTGGAGTGCAGTGGTGCAAACACATCTCACTGTAACCTTGAACTCCTGGGCTCAAGCAATCCTCCCACCTCAGCCTCCTGAGTGGATGGGATCACAGGATCAGGCCAGCATACCCAGTTATTTTTAAAATTTTTTGTAGAGATGAGGGTCTTGCTATGTTGCCCAGGCTGGTCTCAAACTCCCGGCCTCAAGTTGGGACCTCCCACCTCGGTCTCCCAGAGTGCTGGAATTATAGATGTGAGCCACTGCATGTCCAGCTGAATGATCATATTTTACATTTATGTTAGAGTTTCCAAAGTGTCTTCCCATTTTTAAGAAGAAACAAAGGACAGAGAAGGGAAGCTGTAAATGGTCACGGCCAGCAAGTGGTCTGTGGTCTGATAACCCAGTGTGATATGCTTTCGCTGGTAATTCTGACCAATGCCAACACCACTCCCTCCTGAGACTGTTTGTTCACTATTGCTCTGCCCCTTCCTAGAGACCCCTTTGTCAGCAGCACACCTGTGAGGCCACCTACCTGACACTGGCCTTAGGAGGGTTTCTGTAGGAACTGAGCTTCCTGTAGGCGAATACTAACTGTGCTCCCCAGCAGGGACTGGCTTAGCTACGCTCCTGCTTCCCTCTTTCCCCATGGGTCAGATGAGTGCTAGAGTTCATTTATCCTTATCAATAAATGAAACCCAGTCTCCACCACCAAGCAGGTTAGAACCACACTGTGCTAGTTCTGGCCAATGGAGAGACTGTCTTCCAGGACATGAGACATATCATCTCCACCCACAAATAGAGGATGCCATTAGGGAGAATTCCCACCAGCTCTGTTCTCAAGTTCCCACAAGGAAATTTAGGAAACCTGAATACCTGTTTCCCTAAGCTTGATTTTCTCATTTTACTCCAGACCCTCCTATTAAGAAGAGAGCCCTGTTTGACTGTGGCTCACACAGCTTTCTGTCCTCATTCCGCAGAGAGCTCCCTGCACCCCTCTCCACCATCCACAGCGTCCCCAGCCATCAGCATCTTGTAGCAGATGTTGGCCCATGTGCTACAATGGATGAACCAGCATTAACAATCACTATCATCCGGTGTCCATAGTTTACACTGGGTTCACTCTTGGTGTTGTACATTCTCTGGGCTTTGACTAATATATAATGGCTGTCTCTGCCATTATATTATCACACAGAAGAGTTTCGTTGCCTAAAATCTCCTGTGCTTCACCTTCTAAATAAGGTTTTGCTTCAAACTGACTGAGTTGCCCAGAACATTAACACTGTCACTCCTTGATTCCAGAAGTCAATGATGCCTGAAAATCCCACCTTCTTGGGTTCTACTAGGTATTGATGTGGGCCAGAAACAGGCACTGTTACTCTGAATGCTTGTGAGTGTCCTGGGCTGGACCTCCAGCTGCATCTGCCCTTCACCTGGTTTCTTTCCCTCCTGACTTATGTCCCAGCTCACCCTGTAGCTGAGCCTGCATGGGTTATGGCATCTGCGTCCTCAGACTCTATAGCACCGACTTGAAATCACTGAACTCACTTTATTTATATTAGATTGAACTGGATTGTCCAATCAATTCATTCAATTGCCTGTTTTCACCTTTGAACTCATAACATTTTAGGGAGATATTTATGGACATGACTGGTCCTGTGCATAGAAAAAAAAAACCAATTTGGCAGGGTGTGGTGGCTCACGCCGGTAATCTCAGCACTTTGGGAGGCCAAGGTGGGCAGATTACGAGGCCAGGAATTCGAGAGCAGCCTGGCCAACCTAGTGAAACTCCGCCTCTACTAAAAATACAAAACAATTAGGCAGACACGGTGGCGGGCGCCTGTAATCCTAGTGACTCGGGAGGCTGAGGCAGGAGAATCAGTTGAACCCAGGAGGCCGAGGTTGCAGTGAGCTGAGATCGCACCACTGCACTCCAGCCCAGGTGACAGTGTGAGACTCCATCTAAAAAAAACAAAAAAGGAAAAAAAAAAAAAGAAAAAACTCAATCCATTCCCTCACTATCATTAAGAGAACCTTTAGGGCTTGGAGCCAGGGCAAGAAAAATCTACTTTGAAAAGGCTGGGACATCTCCCAGATCTTCCCTGCCTCTGCGTCCTCAAGTCATCCAGCTGGAGGTCTGAAACAGCTGCCTTCTCCACCACCCGTCACCACCAGCAAGGTCCAAACGTGGTGCCAACCCCTTAAGTTGCCACTTTCAGCCAAGTCCTGAAGTCATTTTCTGCCATGGTAATTTCTTTTCTTTGATTGGCCCAGAGAGGCAGCTGGTGACTCTATGAGGTGGGCGGGAAGCCAGGCATGGGCAGGTGGACTGTCCGGTCATTAGCGGCTGGGCCCCCAGGTAAAAGCCACAACAAGAGATTAGGGGTACTGACAGGTGGGGCAGGGGTTCCCTGTAACCCTGTTGTCAGGCTAGCCTTGCATATTTAGGTTTTTCTCTGAAAATATAAATCTATCCCCAATGACTAAATAGGGAGCAGGCCCTGCTAGAATTGTATGAACTTAAAAGAACAACCAAGCAGTTTCTAGGAAGACACCCAAAATGATTCAGTTCTAACCTCTGCAGAAAGAAAAAAACTGCATTCTGAGCAGGGTACTTGTCTAGTATTACCGACAAAAGTAAATACAAATGGGGACAGAGGATATAAACACGTGAATATGATACCTTTGAGTGCAAATTGGATTATACTAAGTAAACCAGAGAGGATGACAATTTTATATTTCCTTTCTACCAATATTTTTCAGTAATATACAATAAACATTTGATTTACAAAATGGAAGTGATTGAAATTTATAGTGTAAGCATCTCAATTGTATGAACATCTGACTGATGATCCAGGGTGACTAACCTCTCCAGATTTGCAGTCTTTTCATCCATGGCCACAAAATACACAGTGACTTGAAAGAGCATATTTTTTGTTTGTTCCCCATGTCCAGCCTCCCCCACTCCCCACCCCTCCAGTCAGGGCTATCTGCCTGAGAAAATCTGCAGCATTTTTTTTTTTTTTTTCTATAAGGCCAGGTGCGGTGGCTCACACCTGTAATCCCAGCACTTTGGGAGGCAGGGGCAGGCAGATCTCCTGGGGTCAAGAGTTTGAGACCAGCCTGACCAATATGATGAAACCCCCTCTCTACTAAAAATACAAAAATTAGCTGGGAGTGGTGACACGTGCCTGTAATCCCAGCTACTCAGGAGGCTGAGACAGGACAATCACTGGAATCCAGGAGGTGGAGTTTGCAGTGAGCCAAGATCACACCACTGCACTCCAGCCTGGGCAACAAGAGTGAAACTCTGTCTCAAAAATAGTGGATTTTGTTTCATCAAAAATTTCAGTGAAAAACAGTCTCTTAAAAGAAACATAATTCGAAATCACTAATACCAAATAAAGAAAGCGTTTGAGAAGATGTGCTCAAGTAGTATGAGTCGTCTAATTTTCTCTACTGCATTACTTCTGAAAGTTTACCTTTCTTCGGCCTGAAAGATTTCCCCATCTGAAAAGTCACTTATCTCTTTTATCCCACGTATAAAACTGAGGACCATACAGGAAGCATCTAAGTGTCTACTTATTTTTTAAAGTTCTTAATGTACAGCAATCATACCCATTTCTGATTGTATGGCTTCAGACACATCCCTTTACCTCACAAAGCTTCCTTTCCATCATCTGAGACATTTCTTGTGGGGTCATTGTGAATATTGGAAGAAAGTGTGTAAATTCCCCTCACTCGTTGGTGGCTGTTTAAGTCTCCCCTTCTAGTTCTCTTTCATGCCTCGTTCTAGTAATAGGTTGCTCACAGTCACTCACCATCTCCCTCCTCTGTGCCCCTTCATGTCAGCCAGCCACATATTCTCACTATACTGATTTTCCTTGTTCAAGATAACAACCAAGAAGTTGCTAAGAATCTCTGTTGTAACCCTTCCCTTTAGATGCTAGGTTTTATTGTTGGATGCCATCATTGACTGAAAATAGGTTGTTTATAGGTACCCTGCTAAAGCATTCCAAATTATTATATTATAGTTCTAAATTTAAATTGAAGTCAAAAATGTGAGAGAAGTCTGAGGAAACTCATGTTTTTGCTGTCCGTTTGCTTATGACTGTCAGTCACGTGGGAAGCATCCGGTTCTCACTCTGGGAGATGTTCGTCCTCTCTGTGACATCCAACAATAGAACCATGGAGTTAGAAGTGGTCATCCTGTTTGGTGTTGGCTAAGTTGTGGGTCATTATCTATTATTGGGAATCAAAATCAATCCAACGAGATGAAATAGCATTAAAAACTGAATTCAGTTAAACCAGACTAAAATGGAATATATGAGTAAACTGTGTGTGATTAAGAGGTATTTTTTGAACAATTGTATCTCAATTCTATAGACTTCTATGTGTCTATACATATAAAATGTATTGTTTACTGTGGATCACAGTAAAAAGAAAAAAATAGAAGTTATTATCTAACCGTTCCCCTAGTTAACGCCTTACTACTTAATACTTAAAAGTTAACGCTATATGATATCCCCTTGCCTTCTTTCCCCTGACAGGGTGATATTTAAACATCTGCTTGAATCCTATCAGTGGTGATGAATTTTCCTGTTCATGAAATTGTCAGTTCTATTTCCAGCCCTAATGGTACTACTGGTCCTCACAGTGAGCCATATCTGTATGAGGTGTGGTTCTGTAACTGCATCCTATTAGATGTGACTCTAAACTCTGGAGCACCACAGACTAAATGTTTCCCCATTCCACATGTTAGCCCTTTAAGTATTTGACAACAGCTATAATTTTCCCACTGATTTATAACCTCTATTTTCTTCAGCATCTTCTCATGTGGCATCTTTTACCATTGTCTTAAGCTTATCATGCATTTTGTCTGGGAGCAGCAAGTGTGTAAATGCTTTCTTGAGATAGGATGTTTAGAACTGAGTAGAGTCCTTCACATCTGACCTGCCAAACCAGGGTACAGAGGGATTTTCACCTCCTTGATTTTGATACCATATTTTTGGTAATATGGTCAAAAAATAAATTAGTTTTTTCACACACTTGACTATTATTGAATTTATAGTCAACTAAAATGTATTTTTCACAGATGTTTCTGCCAAGCCTTATTGACTCCTCTCTGAAATTTGGTTCTTTTTTTAGGGGTAAGGCTGTAGGTTGAGGACTATATTCTTGTTAGATTATATTCAAGCTGGTGTGGCTCTTTTTGAATCTAGATGCTTCTACCTCTGAATTAATTGCTTGTTACAGTTACATACCACCTACAAACTTGAGAAATATGCCATTTATGACTTTAAAAGTCGTGACTAAAACTTTGACCAGGAAAGAGAGTACCCATTTTTGAATTCTTTTATTGCAATAGAAAGCCTGTGAGTTGACTGTGTGTAACTCAAAATATTTTCTATCTGAAAACACCATTATCAATGATGTTGTGTTTCCAGCTCATCCATTTTCTTTTTAGTGGAATACCTACGATTGAATAGAAATAACATTTCTTGAACTTATTCTTGGTTAGCAACAAATGTGAAATTGTAATTAATAGAAAGCAAGAAGTGGGGAAGAAGGTTGCAGGGTTATTAAGTTTGATCATTAAAACAAACAAGCAAATCAATCTGCTATTTCTTGAAGCATAAAGGACATTAGGTACTGTAGTTTCAAGATAAAAGGACAAAATAGTACTCTATTTTCCTGATTTCTGTTTCATTCGATTTGAACACCCTTCCTCCATTTTTGTTTTGCTTCCTCTGTATTTGAAGGACTGGGCCTCATGATCACTTTATTCTGGCATTACAATAAGATTTATCTATTACACATGGTTGCAGCTGCAACAAACTTATGTTTTCTTTCATTTCAACCTTTTCCTCTTCATCCATCCAAAGTCTCCTACCTGCACCTCCAACCAGTTATCACGGGAACAAAAATAAAAGGCTGGATTAGAAATGAAAAGCAAGGAAAAAAAATGTACATCTTCTATAGGGCAGTAGACAGTCTTTCAAAGCTCATAAATAGTGTGGGGCAGGTAGTTTCATTATAACTTCGCTGATGAGGTAGCTGCTGTTAAAAATATAATGATTCCCAGGTCAAGTAATTGAGTCACAATGAACATATGTGTCTATGTGTGTGCCTCTGTATGTATGTGTCTATTAGAATGAAGATTTAATATGTATACATGTGCATATGTCTATCTATGGTATGCTGTCTATTCTCAAGGAAAGAAAAATACAAATACCTAGAAAAAGTCTTGAGCTACTTAAATTCTTTATTCTAAATATCATTCATAGAGAATATATGTCTACAGGCTGTAACATTTCAGTGGGTGTGTAGGAGGCATAATATAAATGCCTTTTATAATTGAAATCTAAAATATGAAATCAGTCTTCAATGAAATTCATAAATAATAGTAATTACTCTGTGTATAGGGGGCTAGAAAATTTTACTGCCCACAAGGTTGCTAGACCAACCTTTGATTACCCAGATACAATTAATATACAAGGGTAATATGTGAGTGTCATTTATCCTCAGGACTCATAAGTATAAAAACAGTAACACACTGTGAAAGTAATGGTAACACTTAGAGGTCCCATTATTATTAATTCATTTGACATTCACTGTAATCACACTGGTCTTAATGAATTCATTTGGCACATGCCTATTACACGTACCTTCAAACATATGTCATTGTAAATCAATGCTAACGAAATGTGTTGAATTCAGATAAACTATGACTTTTTTTTAAAAAAAGGAGCATTTAAAATTATGCATTGAAAAGTTACATCTCAATATTTTATTTTAATGGCAAGAAACATTGTAAATAAGGAGCAGTTAAAATAATTTTATTTTATCATAAAAATATATTTTAGTAAATGTTTAGTTAAATGTGGCCTGTGGGCTACTGATTGCCGAAGCCCATTTATGTACATACAGATATATGTGTACAGAATGTTCAGAATAAAACATCAAAGTAATGCATGGATGAATAGTGAAGAAATTTAATCATAAATGTGCAAGCACTATAAACACTAAAGGGCAGATAAGTGTTGAATAGCTTTCACATATAACATTGTCAAAGATTTAATTTTGTCTGCAAAATAGACACCACACTTGCCGAACTATTCTTTTTCTGCTCTCCAAGTTTCGTTTCTCCTACTCTGTTATTTTTTTCCTTGGGCCTCTTCAGATTTCTTGAGGCCCAGCGTTCATTTTTGTGACAGCTCTAAGTGATCACAAAGTATATTCAATACCTACTCGTTAATGACTGGGACAATATCTGTGGCTTGTCATTTTCTGGTCATTTGCTCTGGCAGGTGTCTGATACTTTGCTGGTAGCCACTCTGAATTCATTTGGGGGATATTTTATCTCCAAATGTAAACAGTAAGCACCCCAGGTAGACTGGATGAGCAAAGTTTTATGTTTCTTTTTGTTTTTTAAATGTGTCTCTTCCTACCCTTCCAAAGTGCCTGGAATTTTGCTGGGCATTTTCTAGCTTTTTGCCAGTTTAGGATTCCTCATATGATGGATATTTATATTTTAAACAAAAAATTCTCTCATGGATCCCCATATTTCCCTGTAAGAAGTTTGTTCTTTGTTGCTGACCTCAGTCCCTTTAACAGATCCATTTTACCTGCACACAGGGGCATACACACAAAATCTAAGACTATAATTTTATTTTTATTCAACATCAACTTTACACACAAAGCGTCGTCGTCATACACCATTGCTGATATTTCAATGTCTTTTAAAATGAATGCCACCCCCCCACCCATGTATACAAAATGTTTGCAAAAGACCTGCCCTAAGGAGCTTTCGGTCTAGTGAGGAAGAAAGCAATTACTCTATATAGTCATCCTGTTTCATAATGGAGAAAAGTAAGGGCTGTTTGGGAATCTCACTGGTCACAGAAGAGGAGAATGCTTAGAAGTTTCCAGAGGGACTTCATTTCTGCATACATGCAAAGTTCTCTGAAATATTAAAACCCTCCAGAACGTTGTAGGCATTGTCCCTGATGCCTGAGGTGCTGATTTCCCAACTCCTTTGCTAACTCCTATGACTCCTTTAGTTTGTAGCCCAGACTTAACTTACTCCTGGAATTTTCCATTCCTCCTCCTTAATCTGCATTGAAAGAATGTGGTTCTTCCACCGTGTTGTACTTACTCACTAAGAACCTGTTTGTCTTGATAATTAACTAAACTATAAACTCAAGGAAGAAAAGATCTATGTCTATATTGATTTTCCTTGCTGATTATCTTTAATTCAATGCCTGAAACTTGATAAATTCTCAGTAAGTCATTTTGAATGATGAATAAATAGGGGTATAGTATTGGAGTTAAACATGCAAGAAAAAATAAGAGATAACTTAGCGAACAAGATAAAGGAGGTGGGAATTGGGGAATAATTTGGAAAGATGGCACGGAAGTGGCAAGCAGAAGTTTCTGATGAAGTATTCACGACATCTTGAAGATGAAGGGGACCTATTAATGAATTTTAATTGGGGAAATTAACATGAGGATTTATAAAGATGACATCAAAGATGAGTATGGGAAGCACTTTGGAAGAAAATGAGTGGCTATATGGTGACAAATTGGAAGTCTTATTTTATTGGTTCAGAAGGGAAATTATGAAGAACTTCAAAATTTGATTAGATTGAAGGATAAGGAAAAGGGAGGTAAACATTTTACGTGTAAGACCACTGAACACGACTGATAGTAGGGGCAATAAGAAAAAGAGAAGCTGAGCCGGGTGCGGTGGCTCATGCCTGTAATCCCAGCACTTTGGGAGGCTGAGGCGGGTGGATCGCCTGAGGTCAGGAGTTCGAGACCAGCCTGGCCAACATAGTGAAACCCCATCTCTATTAAAAATACAAAAAATTAGCTGGGCGTGGTGGCGGGCACCTGTAATCCCAGCTACTTGGGAGGCTGAGGTGGGAGAATCACTTGAACCCGGGAGGCGGAGGTTGCAGTGAGCTAAGATTGCACCATTGCACTCCAGCCTGGGCAACAAGAGCAAAACTCTGTCTCAAAAAAAAAGAAGCCAACTGACTTTGGCAGATTTGAGTTTTCAGCTGTTGACATTTTAGTTGGTGTATATAACAGTTAAGTGAACGAAATTCATGGACCACTGACGGAGAATGTAAGTCATTAGTAGCAAATATTATAGAACCAGACTGCTTGGTTCAAATCTTGAGTTCGCCGCTTATTAGGTGTATAACCCTTGGCAAGTTACTTAATGGTTCTGTGTCTCAGTATCCTCACTTATAAAAGAGATAAAAGAAAGGTATGCATCTCACAGGGCTGCTGTGAGGATTAAATGAGTTAACATGCATAAATTTCCTTGAATACTGCCTAGCCCTATATGATACTGCCAAGTGAGTCCTCTGTAAGTATTTGATATTATTATTGTGGTGGTTGTTCTTATTGTTGTTACAGTAAATAGAGGTATGGAGCTCTGCAGAAAGATCTTGAATAGGCACATTAATTTTGGATCATTGGTACGTAGGTGAATGTCAAAGCTTTAAGGTGAAATAGATCAAATACAACCTATATATAGGTGGTATACAAAATAAAACCTATCTCTATAACTTTATTTTATTATTTTTTGAGATGGAGTTTTGCTCTTGCTGCCCAGGCTGGAGTGCAATAGTGTGATTTCGGCTCACTGTATCCTGCGCCTCTCGGCTCCTGTGCCTCCTGCCTCAGCCTCCCAAGTAGCTGAGGTTACAGGCATGCACCACCATGCCTGGCTAATTTTGTATTTTTGTTGTTGTTGTTTGTTTTTTACTAGAGACAGGGTTTCACCATGTTGGTCAGGCTGGTCTCGAACTGACCTCAGGTGATCCACCTGCCTCAGCCTCTCAAAGTGCTGGGATTACAGGTGTGAGCCACCATGCCTGGTCGTACCTCTATAACTTTAAACCACTCCTCTCCAGAGACTTCAAAATCTTATTTGTCAAAAAAAAAATTAATTCTATCATTTTTGTGTTACCTTAATCTTTTGGCATGCTTACATTTGCAGACCTCATCTAGAATTTTTTTTTTCTTTTTCTTTTCTTTTTTTTTTTTTTAAGAGACTGGTTCTTGCCCTGTTGCCCAGGCTGAAGTGCAGTGACATGATCCTAGCTCACTATAACTTTGAACTCCTGGGTTCAAGCGATCCACCTGCCTTAGCCTTGCAAAATATTGAGATTAAAGGCATGAGCCACAGTGTCTGGCCTCATCTAGGCTGTTTTGATGCATGAGTTCTTATCTAGGGAAAATAATTCCTGCACACATTTAGAGCAAAACCTCCCTGGTGCCAAAGCCTCCCTGGTGCTTATTCTTCATTATGTATCACCGTCACTGCTCTGGGTTTGGGCATCCAAAATTTTTTTTCTCACAATGGTCTGGTTCATACTTATCACTGCTTCTATTTGAAGTTTTGGGGAAAACTTGGAACTAATCAAATGATACATATAGAAAATTTCTTATTTACTATAGCCAATATATTTATTGGCATACATAGAATTAAAAAAAGAAGTTATCTTGATATATGACCAGAGAAAGTAACATTAAATAGATATACATGAAAATGTATAATTTCAGGAGAACTCAAGTTTATCTAATCTAACTCTCTCGTATTACAGATGGGAAGAGCGAGTTGAGAAAGATGGAGTGACTGGCCTGTGATAACACCAAAACTTGTTTGCATGTCGTATTTTGCAACACAGTTTAGCTGGGATACAAAATCTGTAGAACAATGATAGAATCTATGTCAATTGTGTAAACAAAACTGAAAATATTCACTATGGAAATCATAATTTTTATCACAGCCAGCCAAAGATGTTTACTAATATTTTAAAAGAAGCACCATTATGTTAATGGAAAACAGAACAACAAACTTGCCAGAATGAGACTGCTAAATGCATTCTTTCTAATCATTCTGTACTTACAAAATGTTCATTGCAGAAATAATTAATATATTTCATTTATGTTTCTGTACTGTCAATACTATCTGCATTTATTGTTTCATACTTACAATGTCTCTTGGTTAAAAAGAGATGAACTGAATTTCTACAGACTGTTCTTTTGAGACTGGCTAAAATATGTGGTATTTTGTGAAAAAGAGAAGCACAGTATTTAGCTTTTTCTCAAAATGTGTACAAGCTTAATTTTATCACACCTTAAAAAGATCTTCAAATTAAAGAAGTCTTTTTCAAGAATTGTGGCGTAGACCTTCTCACATGCGTAAATGCACAAACCTATTGGTTCAAGCATCCAAAGAATATTATTGATGACTGTCTAAATATTATAGGAGCACAGGAACACTATGTTTGCGTAATAGTGAATGCTAATAAAATGACAACAAAGTTTACCTACTACTACCAAGAAGAAACGGCAGCTTAAGTTAATTTGGCCAAATATACATTTGCTTCCAAAATGTGATTCACTAGAATAGGAGAATCGATGAAAGTAACATTATCATATGAGTTTTAATTTTTAAAACTTTTTATAATAAGTTAAGGAAGTGATATTCACTTTTTCCTTGTTAAGGCCAACTGTCAGAATACATTAAGTGAGGTGATTTACATAAGTAGATAAATTACTAAGGTAGAAAACTACAAATTAATGTCCACTTTTCTGGTTTAAAAGCAAAATCATACATAGAATAATGTATTTTAATAGCACTCATCTCTGCAAACTTTCAACAATGAATTTCAAGCAAATCATTACTTAACCTACTTTTCAACATCCTTCAAAAGTGATTAATTGGCATAACTATTTCTGTATCTATATCTTTAAAAGAAATCCTAAAGTATCTATCTCACATATGGGAAATACTACCTGTTCCTTACTCTGTCTTTGCATAATTTTAAATATTTATATACAATATAGTTGAGAAATATGAGGAATAACCCATTTCTAATTATCTGGTCTTAGATTTTTTTCTAACATTTGGGGTAAGAGAAGCAGAGAAAATGAGAAAATATATATATATAAAGCAAAATTCCATTTTATTTTGAATAATCAACATACACGTTTACTTTCTCAAAAGTGCTTCTATATTTATATCTTGTAATGTGAAGATGAATTGTGACTTCACTTTTTTCATAGCGAATACAGCTTTTACTTATATTCACAAAAAATAATGAAGCCTAAAACCAACCAAGAAAAATTGTAAACTTTAATTTTACTATAATCTTTCCTGTTTAATATAGCATTTGCCACTCCCATTCCTTCTTAATAAAGTCAGTAAATAAGTGCCACACTTACTAAAATTTAGAAAGCTTTTTTTTTTCAGTTAGATCATAAATTTTTTTTAGGCATTCCTAAATCACGAAGTCTCAGAAGGTGTTTTTTAAAACTTACAGAGTCAAAATTAGTTTGCAAGATATTACAAAATGATTTTAAGTTTAAAATATATTACATGACACATTTTTTTATGTACAAAATGCAAAATTATGCTTTTTTCGGAGGGTAGAGGGAGAAATGCTTAGAAAATTTCAAATCACCAGAGAGCATGATAACTTGAAAAATCTGAAGACAGATGGAAAATTATTTGCTCCATAGCACAAGACTCTAGAGACTCATCAAAGGGTAGAAGTTCTGCACAGCACACATCACATTATAGATTCTCATTTTAAAAAATAACATGACTGGTAGGAACAATGTAAGTTATTACTGATAACAATTATAAGCACTGACATTATTATAATTCTTACCAATATGCAAGGTGTTTTTACTGAAATGATTTTCTGTACTCATGACGAATATCAGCATAAAATGAGGAAGAATTTCTGTAGCTCTTTTTGAAAACTCCATAAAAATGACGACCACTAGTTCTGTCCTCTTGCTCAGGGTTAGGGCAATTAGTCCAGTGCATTGTGTCTGAATGGAATGCCATGCCTCATTGTATTAACCGATTTTGTTGGAGTAGAAAAAAACAGATATTGTTTAAACTCATAAAGATGTTTGCAGTATTAGCATTGCCCCAGATACATTATTGACTGGACGGATGCCTCAGCACATCCCCATGGGCTGTCACAAACTTGCAAAACAGGCAAAGAGGAACCTGTGGATGGCAAGATACCATCTGGTGATACTGAGTCATCTCTAGGTAGACATTAAAAATATTCCCTCATCAAACTGCAAGCAAAAAATAGGTTATGTTCAGTTGCACAATAGGGCGTGTATAGTTAATAATGTGTTATATATTTCAAAATAATGAAAAGAGTGAAATTAGAATGTTCTTGACAGAAAGAAATGATAAATGCTTGAGGTGATAGATACCCCATTACCCTGATTTGATTATTACACTTTGATTTAAGATATCACATGTGCCCTACAAATAGGTACAACTAATATGTATTTAAAATAACAAAAACTGAAGAACTTTAACTAAAATAGGTCATATTTATAGAAGATGAAATATAATCTTAACTCTGTGCAAGCATACTACAATATACACTGCAAAATTAAAATGACTTTTGTTTAACGTATTCTGAAACCAAATGATTTGTAAATATTACAAATGTCATTACTAAATTAAAAATATATCCTGATGGATAATTTATAAATGAACCATAATTACTAAATTGCATGCTATGTTGGGCTGAAAATACAATTTTCCATGAGCTTTACTTTATTATAAAGTTTAAAACCTGGATTTTAAAAAAGCGAAATTAGTTATTTAAAGAACCTTAAAAGACTCTAGCTTTCTATATATGGAATTTCAAATTTTATACACACACATGCATGCACACATGTCTGTTATTAGATTGTTTTTCCTATTATACGATGCTTTGTGTAGTCAAATATTTTGTACAACTTCTTA
The DNA here is from genome assembly GCF_009828535.3 of Hylobates moloch. Lineage (NCBI taxonomy): Eukaryota > Metazoa > Chordata > Mammalia > Primates > Hylobatidae > Hylobates > Hylobates moloch. Next base: position 169,977,570 of record NW_026652278.1, on the reverse strand, counting down.
AAATAAACAGTGAGACTTCCAGATGATTCGAACAGAGCCCAGATCAAATGTGAATGTTCCTGAACTAGGAATATGACTATAAATAAATTACTGAAAGTAAAGAACCCACATTGATTATAATTTAAATTGTTTAGTCTCAGCCTTATTTGAATTTAACTGTTGCACACCCATGAACACACACACACGCCTATGTGCACATACAATCGTACTTTTAAAAGTCCAATCTGGTTTCTCTATTTTTGAAGTTAAGTAGCTTATTCTAGAGCTTTCTGATAGCCATTGCCAAGGAGAGCTTTGTCTCATGAAAGGAAATTGGAAGTGATACAAGTACGATACTTTTAGAAACGGTGAAGTCCTAAAACTCAATATGGTTCATGGAGCAGAAAGAGGTTGAGGTTTTCAGGCCAGAGGCTGCCTTGGGAAGAAACACTGGGCATTTACAGAATTGCAGTGCCATTGCCTGTGGATGAATGAACGGTTTTCTCAGCACCCTGCCAATTTCCAGGGAAGTCTCCTCTGGTCACTTGCCACTGAGTCTGTCAGCATTCTTGAGAGGATATTACTGCAAGGCTTAGAGGAACTTGAGGTTGATCAAAGCAGCCATGGCAAGAAGATTTTGCTGCTGGTTGATTTCTGCCCAGTATTGGATGTGAGAGAAGCAGCTCAGCCAGGTTCGTGATGAGGCAAATATCATTACTTTGGCAAAGATTTCATTTTGAAAAATTTAACAAGCGGTATTATTCGGTGGCTGAGACACTATCTGCTGTGTGCATTCAACCTGCCAAATAAGAACACTGAATCTTGCAATGTGTTTCTATTTGTTATAATCCATATCTATATAAGACTATGTATAAAAAAGCAAAATGATGGTCAAGCTGACTCACCGAGAAATTTGCATAAAATCCAGGTTAATCTATTCTATTATTTAAGATGGTCAAAATATGCAGTTTTTTTAAGTGGCCACACAGGTGTGTAAAAGACAACATGTTTACCAAAAGTTCTGGAAATTGGCCCAAATCATGGTAAAATTGACTACATTTCCTACAGTTTTTTTCCCAATTCAAAATCAAATTATAAGTACTGCTGATTGCTGAACCAAAAAACGAATCTTTCCAGAGAAAGAGGTGGTGTTCACCCTGTGGTTTGTTTCAAATCCCCACACAGATGAGAAATCAGGAGGGTCAGAGATAAGAAAGACTTGGAGATGACCACAGAAAGCAGAAAGACTTGCTGCCAAACCCCAACTTCTCACCAGTTGTACTGATGAAGCAATAAAAGTCACCATCGCTTCCATCTATAGAATATATAGTATATTTATGGATACATAGTGTGTGATGTGTATACAAAAATATCATTCAGTCCTGGAAATCAACATGCAAGGTATCTTTTATTCCATTTCGAGGAAACAGATCTCAGAGAAGTTAAGTAGAGGCTCAGTACAAAGCCAAGAAGAATCCAACTGGCTGCCTGACTGCAAAGCCCAGGTTTCTTCTATAACCTTCCCTCCAGAATCTCTGAAATAATCTACCATGATCTTGGAGACCCAGCCCAATATACAATTCAGGTCTCATTTGGTTGGAACTAGACATTTTTCATGACTTTCGGGAGTCATTATTACCTCTAGAGTTTCAGAAGCCCAGCTCTCAGAGTGGGAATTTTTGTAACATCTATGTTGTCGCCCAGAGACAGGTCCTGCTAGCAGTGTTTGCTGAAGCCCGGACGCCATACCTCTTTTCCCCGCTAGCAGTGTTTATTGAAGCCTGAACGCCATATCTCTTTTCCCCGCACACCCTTCAGGGTCATATAGGGGTCTGGATCTCATGCGGCAGGACCACCCAGATATGGTTTTCTGGACCCTGTGCCTTCAATGGATCTGAATTTCTGGGAGGTCAGATATCCAGAGATGCTTCAGGTATTGCTATGATCTGAATGTTTGTGTCTCTCCTCGAATTCATATGTGGAAATTCTAACCCCCAAATTAATGATATTAGGAGGTGGTGACTTCAGGGAGGTGATCAGGTCATGAGGGCAGAGCCTCCCTGGATGGGATTATTACCCTCGTAACAAAGGCCTAAAGGAGACCTCTTGCCCCTTCCACCATGTGAGAACACAGTAAAAAGATGCTGCCTGTTAACCAGGAAGAGGGCCTTTACCAGATGCTGAGTCTGCTGGTACCCTGATCTTGACATCCCTGCCTCCAGAACTGTGAGAAGTTAATTTCTATTGTTTATAACCCATGCAGTCTACAGTATTTTGTTACAACAGCCCAAATGCACTAATACAGGTGTGGTTGTCAGATTTACTCATAGGCGTGCCGGCATTGGAGACTAAAAAATAAATAGTCAAACAAACAAAAACCAACCATCAGCCAATCTACTAACCTATCTAAAACAAGTGTATTGGATCCGTCACGCTTTCTGCCACAGCCCCTCTAACTCCTAGTTGAAAGTGTTTTACATTCTCTAATTGACTATATAAATTGTTTTAAGAACAAAGATTGTATATTATACATGTTTATATTCCTCATGTTTTTATATGGTATGTGCACCATTTATGAACTGCAGTTAATTTATAATTGCGATTTTAAGCAATTGTGAATCTTGTTTATTTATTTTTGGCTACATTCCATCTATCACGAGTCACATTTAAATTTTTACTCACAAACAAATATCTCGAGTATACATTTTAGACAAATAACATTTAGCTTTCTATTAGAATATTATATTTTTAACCTATAAGGATTCATTAACATGTACCAGATGCCAATGTAATTGTACATTATCCTGGAATTCTAGTACTTCGAAAATCGTGTAGCTATCGTCTTTAGGTTTATTATCTGGATGTAATCTACCACTCTGCTTTTCTGTTTAACCTAGAACGAATTTTTATGTTAAAGCTATGCACCTCTGAAAATAGAGGTTGGTAATGAAAACTGTAACACAACATTAACTGTGGTGTTGTAAATAGCGGTGCTATAAACTTTCTTTATAGAGATCCATCTAATGTAAGTACGTAAGAAAGGGCTCAAGAGCTTAAAAAGACCTAACTTGTCCTATTTGATTTTATCTGCGATTCATTTAGCTGAGGATAAGACAAGTGCAAGCTAATGACCTCCTTTTTTATATATCTAATTTTCAGCTATGCTTCAGTATGATCATATACACTTTTAAATGAGCCATATTCTTCACAGCTAATTGGTGGGGCCAGTGAAGTGGATCAACATGCTATGGTACTTTGTCTTATTCCCAGTTTGAGTCCTTACTGGGTATTTAAGCTGACAATGTGAATGTGGCAAGTCTCCAGATTTCAGCTGTGCTGGCAGCAGAGGCCACTCTGAGAGACGGGCAATATGGCTTCTGTGTGTGCCATTCATCAGAGCAAGCATTAAAGGAGAAGAGTGTGTGGTTTGTAACCTTCTGTACCTGGTGTGTATTGCTTTCCTGCTGAGGTGTGTTGGGGGAGCGAGGTCTGAATTCGGTGTATTGTCAAGGTGGTGAAGTGTGAATCTGGTGAGATATTTTTGCAAAATGTTTTCACAAAATAAAGTCTTAGATAAACTCAAACACATATTGAAGTTTTTTTTTTTCTCTCAAGTTTTTGAATGGCATCTTAATGTCTCTATTCCTATTAGGAATTTCACATCTTAAAATTTTTCACTCAGTGGCTTAAGGTAAAAATTGAAGTCTCTGAAATGAGCAATCTTTGCATTAAACATTTTTGTTTTAGTAAGGATTGGTTCATTTGAAACAGGTGTTCCAATTATTTTGAGGTATAAATTAGATTTTATCTTATTTTACTTATTCAGTAGACATTGCTTTTATATTTTTAAACTAATTCCATGTTGATCAACATTGAAATACTTGGTTCACCAACTATGATATTAGGCATCAATGTAGCATTAATGAATTAGCCGTGTTCTTTATTTCTATGTGCCAATTTCATACATTAATGATGTTATGTTATCCGTGTTATCTACCTAGAATGATTTAACAGTTACTTTAGTATTGGAAAATATACGTTAAAATATTTAAAGTTTCCACTTTGAAAATCTGTTTCTTTGCCACCAAATAATTCTGTTTTTCACAAGAAATGAAAAATCAAAGTGATACTCTTTTTTTTAAAAAAAAAAAATATTTTTCCACCGTACCTTTAGTACATCCAGTATAAATTAGACAAGTGATGAATAATGCGTCAGCAGGAATCTTCTTTCCTTTGGCATTAATCTCTTAGCTTTATATAGAAACGTTACTATTTCTAGCTTCGAGAACACAAATGTGTACTAAGAGCAATGAGTTATAGACCTGACAGGTTACAGACAAGTTAAAATCCAGTTTAAAAGTGTCCTTATTTTAATGCTTTATTGAATTCTTAAATTAGGAAAAATATTAGCTAAAATTAGAATAGTTTGTTCTGATTTATGTTTATTTTGATAGAGACCATCAGTGACTACCGTTTAAAATCACTATCAATGACTGAAACTTACGTTTTAAATTCTCACTCAGAAAAATTAATATGATTGTTAAAACAAGGACACTTCGAGCTGTCAATTAATATTATCTAAAGAAAAACGCTTTTGGTTTTATTTGGGGTAATCTTTTATTTTTCTTCCTGGATCAAGAGTCTTTCTGCCCTAAGTAGATATGTATATTGTTTCAGTTTTCCATTTACAAAATAATCCTTGAAGAAATCTCATTGACTTTTAATTTTCATAACTCTTTATATCAATATTTAACAGAGGTAGGTAATCATTTCCAGCATAGCTAGCCTGGCCTTACATAAAATTAGGCAGGGTAGGAAATTACTTTCATTACCGCCTCTTTCCCTTATCCTTTTCAAGGAGGAAGAAATTAATTCATCTGTTAGGCTACATGTAAAAAAAAAAATTAGTTCTGATCTTTATATAGTTGTGTAATTTAAATTAGTACCTGATTCTCTAAAGTCCACAATTTAGGACAGAACAGAATCTACTGCAGCAACTAATTAAACACTTACTGTAAGGTTAAGTTTTTCATTAAATCAATAGGCCCCTAGTGTCAGTTACAAAGCCCTAATTACTATGCAGTAAATTTAGATTGAATTTGAATTAAGGACTGATTTCAATCTAACCGCAGCATGTAAATATTGTAAATTACTAGAATTACAGTTCAATAAAATTGAATGAATTTCACTTTAGACAAACCAAATGCAAATGAGAAGAAAAAAGATCTGATGAAAATTCCTCCAAATATCTCAGCAAGAAGCGTCACACATCACATATAGGATACTGTTTTGGCGATGAGCATGTCACAGCTCAAGAGTTCCTTTAACATGTTTTAATATTTGATTGTAGGAAAAATGAATAAATTTAATCTCTCCCGAGTGATCAAGCAAAATGATGGTTAATGTGGCCGCTTACTGTGTTGCTTTAGTGTGATGACTGCATTGTTGTGCTAAAGCACAGTATGGAATCAGGTTATCAGGTTATAGCTAGCTGGGATAAAATACACACACGCAGGCACACATGCGAGAGCTGGAAATACAAACCAAACCGCGTTCTTAGCACCAGTCAGATCCTTTCAAAGTTAAAACAAATCAAATGTGCAGACACTCATCCTGCCACTGAAACAACGTAAAACTGAAAACAGCTTAAAGTTTGTGAACATTTCATTTTGCTTTAAATATGTATTCTATGCATAGAAAATAGACTAAAAAACTGTAAGGAATCAGGACAAGCTTTGACTACACAGAAAAGAAGTTTATTACCAATCATCTGTTGGAGATAGAAGTTTACTGATAAAGAACTGCTTGTAACACACAATGATTACTGCATAGCCTTTTGAAAGGGAAGGCTGAAGGATTTTTAAAATAAGATGAGTCACATGGCTGAGACCTGTATTGATACCACTGCATGGTCTTTCTGAATTTACCTACCCTGGCATTTTGAGTTGGGCTGAAGAAAAGCCAAGTCAAATATAAAATATCACAATTTATGTCTGAGAAAATCCAAGGAAATATGATCTATAATTAGAAAAGCAATGAGCTTACAATTAAACTTTAAATCAGTCTTTAAAAAATCCCTCTGAATATTACATATCTTTTGTTTTCAATTCTTAAGTATATTTCGGTAAAACTTTTTCTCAGAATTATTTCTAAGACTTGAAGATGAGTCTGAACGAGTTCCGCTTTATTAAAGCTACGGATTTAATCCACAAAATGACTATGATTTTTTTCTGCCTTCCTTTCTGATGAGGTTCGCTCAATTAGCATCATAGTGTGAACATACTAATTGTGACAACAAAGGATAAAATTATACCTCTCACCAGAGAAGTGTCACAGCAGTCTTAAGCTGTAAAAATAGTAATTAAAAAAAATACATTCCCAAAAAGCAGTATTAACTGGCAAAAATGGTACAAGTTCTGGACAATTTAATCTGAAACTACTGGAGAAATATGTGTTCAGTCTCAATCTGCCAGTAGATATTAAGTTCTTCCAGTAGAAAACTCCAAATTCTTTTTACGCTTGTTTCAGAGAAGAACTCGGAATTATCCACTCACAGCTGTATTTTTACATTTTAATAACATTTTTCTGCTTTTGCCTGAGAAGGTATTAATATGCCCAAAGAATGGTGTCAATTATTTTTTGTGTCTGGGATACCCTCTGCTTCGTGGCACAAAAGGAGGAACGTTCACATCTCACTCTAGGTATCAGCCGAACACCGTATGTCAAGAAGAATGATTGCTTGGGATTGGCCTGTGTCTTCCTTCCATTTATATTTATTTCTGCTTCTGTGAGATTTTAGTCAATGGATGGGAGTATAATTGAAGAATGGTAAATTGTGCAGACATATAAAACGAAAGGTCGGTAAAATAGAGACAAAACACATGCAGTGGACCTTCTAGAAAGTAGCTGGCGGAGGCAAAAGTGACCCAAAGCATAGGTGAGGATATCTTTCCTCTTAGAAAAGGAACCTTTTTTTGAGGGAGAAAGGGGAAAACAGTCATCAACAAAGCATCTCTTTAATTCTTCATTTTCAGCAAATACAAATTAATAAATTAGCAGATCAATACCTTACAGTTAGGGATTTATAATTTGGAAGAATCATACATATCTCCGCAAAGTAGCTACACTCTACACCTATGCATTTGTAACTCTGAACCATCACTACTCATTTCCCATATGGTTTCAATGATGAAAATGAGCAAAATAAGTGTATAGATTACAGTGAAACAAAAGTCAAACCAATGCTTGCAGGAACGGCAAAATATTTACAGGTTATGGACATCAAGGCAAACAGAATTTTATGTTGCTATATTAAGTGATAATGGGATAATAAACGTGTGAGACTGATTTTCAGCCTAGGTGTAGAAGGGAGAAGTTGTCATTTTTTTTTAAAGTAGACATCATTATGCTAATCACCTTGATCTGATCACTATACATTATATGTATCAAAACATCATTACATACCCTATTAATATATACAATTATTATATGTCAGTCAAAAAATAAAATCACATACATTTTTTAAAAGTACCCATCACAACTTTTGCCTATAATGTGAAGGCAGTTGATCTGATTTCCTTAAGCATGGATTATCAATCAGTACTTCCTAATTGTTCGGATGTTCATTTCTATTGGAGTAGCTCTGATGACTGCTTTGCTAATTAACTAACAAAGAACAAAATCTGACACATACAATGACTTAGCCACATTGTTTCTAGGGATTTGTTTTGTAGACATTTTTGAAGAATATATGAATTTAAATGTCAAATTAATTATAAGAATAATGATAATTCACCTTTATTGAGCACTTACTATGTGCTAGACACATAGAATACGTATCTCTCCTTTTTGCACATGAAGAGACTAAGGTTTAGACAGAATAAAGGTGCTCAGTGCCTCAGAGAGTGAGCAATAGACCTGAGGTCCTGGCCAAACTGCTGGAAGAGAGAAGGTACTGAGAACTGGATTTCACAGCCAGCCTGGCTAGATCGGTAGCTTTCTGGTTTATGTGGTTTTACTCTAGTTAATTAACCTCTCTGGGCCTTAGTTGCATCACTGTAAAATGTGGGATACTAATAACTATTTCCTAGGATTGTTGAGCATATGAATGGGTAACAGCAAATGGCCATGCCTCTTCCATCTCTCAGTCTATATGGCACATTTATTGAAATACGTTTCCAAAGTGGAAAATTACAAATGACTTAAATACCCTCGTATATGAACAGACAAATGGAAATGATAAAATCTTTGAAAAGGTCTCTCTATATTGTCACATGAAGCCATATACTCATAGAAAACGTAGCCTGGATAGCATCAGCATGAAACATCATGTTACTTTTGAGGAGGAGGAGATGGTAGTGGGAGGAAATTTTACTTTTGACTGGATACATTTGTGTATTCTGTGAATGTGTTATAGGTAGATTGTGTTACTTCTGATATATGAGCAAAAGTAATAAAGTTTACAAAAAAAAAAGAAAAGACGGAGTTTTGTATAGGTTTTTTTCTTATAAAACTCTACAAAATTCTTAGAGTGTTATCCTCAAGTAGGTATGCTTTCATTTAACTTTTTAATTTTGATTTATCATGAAGAATTTTTTAAGTCAATTTTATTCTAGTCATTTCATGGTGAATGTCAATCGCTATATGAAAAATCTCCAAATTCATTTTCAGTTTTGAAACATAATTATTTCCTTCACCCTTTATTCACGGAATAATAATGCTGCCAAAACCCTTCAACCTTATCATTCATATATAAGTGAATGACACACACGAACAGTTCTAATAAACATATATATAACTATTAATATATATCTATATTATATATATATAAATACATCTATATTATACCTCTATATCTATATATAGCTATATATAGTTTTATTTGGATATATATATTTAAAACTATATGCATGGTTTCATATCTATAAAACATATCTATATATACATAGAGATAAAACTACATATCTCTATATATACAAAGCTTTCATTTAATTTTTAAACATATACCAGAAAGTGGGGACTTCTTCATGCATATGTTAATTTTGGCAGAAAGAAATAAAAAATATTCCTTCTAAATAATGCAGCCAACTTATTAATAGTGGATGTCTATTCTAGAATAATATCACCAATTCATTCACAAAATATCACCAAAATTAACACTGAATCGTATGTTTGGTTAACATCAAATATTGATAACAAGTGTCAGTAAAAGTTAAATTCGTCTTTCAATTTAATGGTTGATTTTAACCCTGTCTAACTTAAATTTAGTTTTTTACAACCACACGTTTTCACATTATTTGCAAATTGAGACACAATTATAAGCTTTATGCTCTCATTCTCATATCTTTTGTGACCTTCTGCATGATCAACTATTTCCAGGTGGTAATCTGAATGAATAAAACATGTGTCTTTATTTTTATAGATGGTAAGCAGAAAAGAGAAAAAAAATAAACATTTTAAATAAATGTGGTAGGATCCTTAGCAACTCAGTTTATAGGAATTGATCTAGGTTTCTGTGTAAGACAACTGTGCACATAAACTCATAGCTGGTCCTGAAAAAATATTGGAATTAGCTATCCATTAATTTTATTTGTATGATGGTTTGTACTTTGTGGTCACACAAATAAAATTAACATTATTGGTTACTGTGATTGCTAGGTAGTTATTGGTCACTGTGATTGCTAGGCCATAGCTTAAAAACATATAATGGCATAGAACTTAAAATTTTACAAAGCACTTTGCAAATATTCTCTCACCCATTAAGCCTCACATCCACCCAGTGAAGTGAGTTAGAGCTATTTTAATTATTCTCACATGATAGCTGAAGGAACTGAACTGACATCTTCGAATGTAATTTTATTTTACATTTCAATCTTTTTATAAAAAGAAAAAAATATATATACATGGAGAACAGTTCAAAAGATGTTTATCTTTTCAGTATCAACAAGGTAGGACAAATCATGATTTTATGTTAAAATGAGTCCTATTAATTTTTTTGATATAAAGCTATAGTTCTTCCGTGTGTTTTTTTTAAACTTCATCTGAAAAAGGCCATATTTATGACTGTAGAATAAAGTACAGGACCTTTTTTCCAAGAGAAAGGAAGATAGGAGGGCTGGACAGATAGGTCCAGTCTAACTTAATATCAATAAAGTGATTTTAACTTTATTAAAATAAAGGTTTTTTAATTCCTCTGGCAAAGACCACAGGGTTTCTCTCCAAAATCCTTCTCGTAGTTTTCACAGCCATGCTATGTATAGGTAATTTGTTACTTGCTTTGTGATGTGTAGTCAGTTGAAGCATCCGGGTTCTACAAGAGAATGCTTAGTTGCCAGTGTCTGCGTTTTGTGACACGTATACCAAGGAGGGTACTATCCACTATTTCAACTAGCATTTTTCAAGATGTTCATAATGGTTACCCAACATGATATTGGCAAATATCACTGTTTAAAATAACCATATTAAATTAAATGCTAAAATTGGGAATACTTTTTCCAATCATTTAAAATTTGACTTTAGCAACGTGCATTAATTGGATGGCAAACTACACCAAGTATTTATCTATTTAGAATGTTCTTCACTACTGAGTCAAATTCTGAATGTTTGCGATGTATCATTTCTCTCTACTATGTACAAAATCCAGAAAAGAAAAACTTGCATAAGAATGTGCAAGGCATTACTTATTTATATGTAAAATCCTTATTCTATTTTGTTATTTTAGATTAAATCCCGTTTCAATTCTATTCTCTCAGGGAAGCATTAACAGTTTGAGCTCAGCGTGAAAACCATCAAACACTTGAGCTGAAATTTAGATTGGGCAATTTTGTCTGGTGAAGTAGAAAAGGACATGTGGAATGGCAAGGAACAGAATGGCTTATGGAAAGGCAGATGTTTTAATAATGTGTCATCTAGCGGGAGTTTTCAGATATCTAAAGTTAAATCTCTTGATATATTTAAAGAAAGTATGTTGAAGAGAAAGTGTTCTTTTACTGAAAGAATTAATAAACAGATCTATCTTCAGTGCAAATGAAGGATTGAAAATGGCCAGTGTATTTTCAAAAGCAAAGGTTGAAATCAAAAGCGATTACAGCCTGAAGCTTGCAAATGTGAGCAGACAGCACAGATGTTCAGGGCTTTCATGGTGATCCCTGTTGTTGGCCAACATGGCATGTTGCGGTGGTAGGAGCGTGATAGAGTTCCTAGGTGTCTTAGGCAGCAAGGAGTAGCAGCAACTTTACCAAAGAAATTCTGAGTCCACTTAAAGATGACATTTTAATGAAAGACCATACTAATGTATGTCTTTAAATCTGGTTTTTATAGCTTTTTCAAAAGGCACTAGTAAGGTTATTATAATACCGTATGATAATGTTACATTAAAATAAACTCCAAGTTTATAGCACATTTGCATTTTATGGACTGATTTTTCATGAGCAAAACTATAATTGTGGCTTTTTGAAGAGAGTGTCTACCCATAAAGTACATGTAGTCTCCCAATCTGCTCATTTATAAGCTCTGTCCCACTAAGGATAATTGAAATATTTGCCGCTAGCATTTAATTGATATGGTTATAATCGTCATAGAATGTTTGGAGACAACTTTTCATATAATCCAATTCATTTCTCATGTACACAAGCAAGCTGCAAATATTTTTCATCCTTAATGATTTAAATAGGCTACCCTGTCTTCTGCGAAGGATAGGGGGATGGTAAGGCCATTTAAAAATCTCTTAATGCACACTCAAAAATATAACACCAGAATTGTAGACTCCTGTTTTTCTCCTTTAAGTATTCACGTGATTCAGAATGTATAAATATGTATGAGTAATTGGAAGCATCATCAGTGACAATGAATCACACCCAAATACTCATACTCTAATGCTTTCCAATTAGTTGGATCCCAATTTTAAGTTGTTGTTGCTGGCAGCAATTTGGTGACTGAGGATTTCAAGTCCTGATTAAACTATTTTACGTATATAAAACAATTATTTTTAAAACGAATGCACCATCTGAAAGCAACAGTCAGGTCATATATTGGGTGACCTCGAATATTTGGCAGTGGGAAAAATCATTTAGGTAGATATGTAAGAGTTGTGGCTATTCAAACCTTTACATATTTCTAATAAAATATCCAAAATATTTTATTAGGAAAAAAATCCAATAAAGTTTATTCTAATTCAATTTTAATTCATCCTGAACTTTCAGCTGCAAAATGAACAAAAGTGAGATACTGCATCCTCTGAGTATATATGGCAGTAAGTAAACTGGAAGAGGGAACTGTCAACAATTTTAATGCAAGTATAAAAATTACAGCTAGAAGAGATCTCAAATAACAGATCACTTATTCAAGTCCCCAATTTTCAGGTCTTCTTCTCGTCCCAAGTTCTTATTTGAAATCAGTAGATCATACGAGCATTTTGGGTATTTGTTGAGAGCCACAGAACTAGCGGGTGGTGGAAGGGAAAATGTAACTGGCACTGAGTAGAACTTGATAAATATTCTTTCAATAAGTGTTTAAATAGATGAATGAATGAATGAATGAATGAATGAATGAATTGGGGTTTCCTTTCTTCTCTTGAGCAAATTACCTAACCTCTAAGAGCACAATTTTCTTCTTGATAAAATGAGACAAATAATGCTGGAACCTCTGTAGCTTTTCAGCTCAATGTGATAATGCAGGTGTGGAAAGCACGTGCGTTACATGAGCTATTAGGATGGCTCCATCTCATTTGGAGAGATGAGTGCCAAATCCCAGCTAGAGACTGTCCTTCTGCACAAACTTCCAAGGTAGAAAGGGCTTCTGTATTAGGTTTTTCCACTCCTTTATGTGGATGGAAGAGGTAATTTTGAAGCCTCAGAAACCTTGACTATGGCCATCACCAATTCATTGGAAACATATTTAGAGCACATTCTTTAAGAAAGTGTAACAAATAGTTCTCCAAAATGGGCTGTGCATTCTTTTAAGCTTAGCACATAATTCTCTCTTACCGCTCTTGAATGGGATGTATAATTTAAGATTATTGCGTGCTGTGCAGGGAAAATTAATGCTGTTTTCACCGCTTTCGCCCTGCAGAACACTAAAGAGAGAACTTCCAAAGCTGCTACTACTTTCCTACCAGATGCTACTTTCAGGGTCAAAGCCACTCATTGAAAATATTTATCACACTCATATATAAATTAGTCAAAAATTGATAGGATTGCGTGTCCATAACTGACTGGAGGGAGGAAGCTGCCCTCACGTCCCAGTAATCGCATATTAAAAGCCGCATGGGTGAACAGGCTCAAGAATGAGTTGTTGCTGCATTCGGAGCCAGCCTGAATAACACCTCTCCCACATATCTGGCATTTCAATTTAATACTCCTGGTGCTAGGGTTGCCTATATTATCAACGTCAAAAAAAAAAAAAAAAAAAAAAAACCTGAAAAGTCTTATCTTTAACTTTCATTCCAGGGCTTCAAAAGAGCTTTGAATTTGCATCTTACTCTAGGGAAGATGTAGCTTAAACATTTTTGCCCAGCTTGCTCCATTAATTTCTGAGGAAAATGCACCTACTGCTGTGCGTATGACAGTTCTCAACCTCGGTGTTTTTACAGGATGTCCCTCCCCAGGGAACAGTCAGCACCATTCTGACTTCCCCGCTAGAACCGCACCGCCTGCTGGGTAATCAGCTCTGTGCTCTGCAAGGGGAGATCTCGGCGGGGTGAAGCCGGTGCCCCTCGCCGGAGCCAAGGAAAAGGAGAACATCAAGCTTTGGGGGGTAGAAATGTTTTAAGTGATCACCTACATTCAGTTTGAAGGATAATTTGCAGATGCCTATACTGGCTCAATTATGAGCAGCACTTAGTACTTTTTAAGTACTAGAAAGCTTTAACTTAAGATAATCTTCATCATACCTATCAAATATTTCTCCCCAATTACTTCCACTGAGTCAGGAACAAAATTCATTTTGTAATGATTATCTGACTCAGGTAGAGCTGATTTTCTATAACTCTAGGCTAAAGCCACTGACAAGGGCACAGAAAGGATTATTTTTCAGCAGTTTTCAGCCCAGCTAAATCAGCAGATAATGGCATCTATGATGCAGAGTGATTCTGACCTAAAACCCCTCTCATTGTTAATGTGTCTCACATCTCAAATACGCCACAGAGGCAAAAATATTCTATAGCCATCTCTACTGTCCCCAGAGAGCAAAAGGACAGGTTTAGGAATTCTTGATTTTCGCGTTTTCTGTCAATTATGCAACAGCAATTGCTCAATAAAAAAAACCCCAGAACTCTGTTTCTTTCTTCATAGTATTTTCATCTGAAAGAGCACCAGATGAATACGGAGACAGTGGATTTATTTGCATGACTTTGTTGTGTCAGGTCCTAGTGGTCTATAGGGGCCCAAATAAATAAAGACACCAAACAAAATTTCTGAATGCTGTAGCATGGGAAATAGAGACTGTCATTGACAGATACTAGAGATTATTCAGAGATAAGCGGGTGCCTGTTTCAATGTGAAACAAGAGAGTAGATTAGGCTGTGGTACATAGAAAAATTACATTCAAAATCACTATATTCTCTTATAAAATAGATCTCCGGTAGGTGTATCTTTCTGTCTTTTGAGGACTATGCTGTTATCCATTTTAAGATATTTATTGAACAGTTATTTAAATCAGTGTTTTTCAAACCCTTTGAGTCCAGTCTCTTCAGTGGCCAAGGTTGTAGGTGGGGAATATGAGGTGGGGGGAGATGAGAGGCTCGCATCTCCATTTCAATCAGAACAACTCAGAATTTATCTGTTTTGTCTGTTTGCCATATTAGGTTTCCACATAAGAAGGAAAAACTGAAAATCACTGGACAGAGCTATGGAAACTTTCTTTTTTTTTTCTTTTTTTTTGAGATGGAGTCTCACACTGTCACCTGGGCTGGAGTGCAGTGGCACAATCTCAATTCGCTGCAACCTCCGCCTCCCAGGTTCAAGTGATTCTCCTGCCTCAGCCTCCCAAGTAGCTAGGATTACAGGTGCCCACCACCACGCCTGGCTAATTTTTTGTATTTTTAGTAGAGACGGGGTTTCACTATGTTGGCCTGGCTGGTCTCAAACTCCTGACCTCGTGATTCACCCGCCTAGCCTCCCAAAGTGCTGGAAGTACAGGCATGAGTCACCGTGCCTGGCTGGAAACTTTCTTTACATAGCTGGAGTCTAGCCAAAATTTCCCATTCAATATATATTCATTGAATGGATGAATAAAATTATGTGTGTAAGTTGATTTTATTTTTTAGAATGACTTTCTAGTCTTTAAACAAATTTTTTTATTACACTTTAAGATCTGGGGGTACATGTGCAGAATGTGCAATTTTGTCACATAGGTATACACATGCCATGGAGGTTTGCTGCACCCATCAGCCCGTCACCTATATTAGGTATTTGTCATAATGCTATCCCTCCTCTAACTCCCCATCCCCCTACAGGCCCTGGTGTGTGTGATGGTCCCCTCCCTGTGTCCATGTGTTCTCATTGTTCACCTCCCACTTATGAGTGAAAACATGTGGTGTTTGGTTTTCTGTTCTTGTGGCAGCTCTAGTCTTTCACAGTGTATCAGTATTAACTGACAAAATGTATTTGTATTTTAAAAATTGAGCCCATCACAATATTCTATGGTAATTTTTATACACAGTATATATATACTGCATATATATATATATACAGTGTGTATATATACATAGTATATATATTTATATGCAGTATATATATATGTGGGTACACATACATAGGTAGGTATGGCGCCATACACATAGATACACACAGGTACGTGTCGCCATGCCCAGCTAATTTTTTAAATTTTATTTTGTGGAGATGGGTTCTTCCTATGCTGTCCAGGCTGGTCTCAAACTCCTGGGCTCAAGAGATCCTCCCACCTTGGCCTCCTGAAGTGCTGGATTACAGGCGTGAGCCACCACACTCAGCCCTAGGATGGCTTTCTTATTTAACAGTGACCTCAGCCAGATGTGTGTCTGTGAAAAACACCCAAATAAGGAAGCTGACAGAGTCTTGTCTTTGTTTAAAATTTTGATATTTTGTTCATCATAGATTATTTTTACATTCATTCTGATTTTTTGACATTTCATTAAAATATTGTTTAATGAAAATTTTAATGAAATAAATGAAAATGTTTAATAAAATATTATTTAGTGAAAATGTTAATGAAATAAATGAAAATGTTTAATGAAATGTTGTTTAATTAAAATCTTTATTAAATTTTTGACACCTTCCTCTTTCATTTTGTGTCTGACGGAAGTGCCTCAACTACAAGCAGGATTAAGAAAAATTATGTCTAGGTCAATCAAATCCAAAACTATCCCTACTATCATGACCGGAGTTTGCACAAGCAGTCTTCTAAAATGTATTAATTCCATTTATTCTTGTAAGAATTCTACTCATAACAGATATAATTATTTCTATTGTTCTGTAAGGAAACCAAGAGTGTAGGTAACTTCCTAGGATGGACATAATTAGCAGGGAGAAGAGCCCAGGTTCAACACGTCAGGCTGGCTGCAGGGCGGGGCTCTCAGCCTTTATGCTGTGTTATTACCCAAAACGCAATGAAACAAACAAAGACCCAATGTTGCTACTCCACATAACTGAAAGAACAAGAACGTGCTTACACTCCTACTCCCAAGTCAGGAGGATTTCCTGCCCTTGCCCCAGCTTCCAGAAGTCACCTCCCCTGGGCTCAGGAATCATTCCCTCATCTGGCCTCTTCATCCAAAGAGAAGCCTGGCTGCAGGCATTATGGCAGGGGGCCTTTTGGGGGGCCCACCGTTCCTGCTCTCTACTTGCTGTTCTATATTGAAGTAAGGGGAATACCTTTGTCCCATGTGTATTATAATTTGTCCCCAGATCCCCAATTTCTCCAGCCACTTGAATGTCTTGTTGTAAGGGTCCTTCTACCTTCTGCCATAATACATTGCCCCCTGATCCCCAATTTCTCCAGCCACTTGAATGTCTTGTTGTAAGGGTCCTTCTACCTTCTGCCATAATACCATTGCCCCCTACTTCCCCTGTGTTTTCATCTCCACTGTCCTCTCTCTCAAGCATTGTCAAACAGCCTCCTACTTCCTCTCATAAATCAATGAAAAAGTAAGTAAATACACTCACACATATCATATTTTTGGACAGGTCTGGGCAGGTGGCTGTAGGCCTTGTTGGGGCTCAGAACATGACACCCCCAAATATGGCACCTTGGAAATTGAGAAAATAGTGGAAGCAGGTAGGTCACTCTTTGACCTTCTCTTTCCTTTCTCCCAGGAAGACCCTCATGTGACAAGTGTCCTGCCCTACACCTGGTGGAAAAAATGACACATAAGGACACCAAGAAGCATCTGAACTAATAAGCTTTGTTAAGTTGCCCCCAGCTTATTACCATTAGATCATTCCCTGTGTCCTCCAATCATACTTCTGCATGACTGTCCATAAAAATACACAACTGTTTCTGGGTCTTTGGGTCTTACCTTTCTGAGGACTCACATGTTACATAAAACTTTGGTTAAATACATTTGTTACGCTCTTTTCTCGTTAATATGTCTTTTCTTATAGGAATGTCAGCCATGAATCTTGCAATAGGTGAGGAAAAGATATTATTTTTCTCTCCTATAACCTTATATAGTGAATATTAGGATACCTACAGGTATCCAATGGGGTACCTCTTCCTATAAATGCCTGAAGTTGGGTGAGGTTAAGGCAGTTAAACCAAAAGGAGCATCCAAGACTTGATCCCAGGTTTTTATAAAGCAAGTTGAAAGTTGTATTGGTTTCTTTCTCTCTCTGTTTGTCGTAACCTCACCATGGCTGCATTTAAATACCCAGCACAGCTGCCCATACAACTACCAACTCAGTAGTTGAAGGGAAGAGAACATGGCTCCAGTTCCTGACTCTTCTTACAGACTGCTGCAAAATAATGCTTAATAAAATAATTAAAAAATTTAAAACAGTAACTAGAAATGTGATAATCTCTAACAAAGTGGATATGGAATGTGAAATTTGAATTGAATTATCCTTCTATCTATCCATGTTTGTATCTTCTAAGGGTTGAAGCCATGTACTGGAACTGAGATTGGTAAAACTAAATTCTAGACTCTACTTTTCCCCTCTTTTTCCTTGAAATAAATTTGATTAACCATTAAAAAATGCAAAATTTGAAGTTCTCTTAAAATTAACAACAGGGAAGCTAGTAAGATAATTTGTCATGCCAGTACAGGAGGGCGCATGAGAAAGATCAATATTCATTGGTTCTGTTTAAGTTCTTGGTAGTCAGTGCTGATGGGGGCCTTTCTAAGGATATGTCCATTTTCTTAAGAAAACAAAAAGAAACACAAACCTAAGCAAATTATTCAATAAATGAAAACAAATTATGTCAAAAGTTAAGATAGTAACTGGGACCAATAAATTGGTTATTTCATGTCAAGGACGTTAAATTACTGGCATTTGATAAAACGTTTTTTCACCTTACAACCTGTCGTGTTGCCTCTTGGTGGGCATGTTTTGCAGACATGCTGCTGTTGGAATTTGACTTTCCAAGGCAATTGTCATAGGAATCAAAGAAGAACAAAAAACGGGAATAGCAAATACTTTTAGGAAATCATATTACTAAAGGGTTGATTAATGTTCATATATTTCTGAAGAGAGAAAGGTTGAAGAAGTTTAAATCCAAGATCTTTGACAGAGGAAAGAAATTTAACCTTAAAATGGAAATCCTGAGGAAGAAATGCTTCGGTAGGTTCCAGTCAGCACGGGCTCATATAAGGCTGTGCCGCTCTTGGAGTGAGAAGGAACATGTGTTTTTGTAATTTTGTTCCTATATCACTAAGCGACCTTACAGGGTACATTTCAATGACCAGCCTTTTATGCCACAGTGACAGAAAACTAGTACTTTACAAGAGAAACAACTTATCATCAAGCACACAGTGTAAAACGAACTCCAGTTTTACATACGTTTTGTGTACAAAAACTGGAAGAGTTAAACAGAGGGCTTTCAAAAGAAGCTTAAATGTACATTCTACTCCAAATTTATTCTCCACAAAGACCCAGTAAACTGATAATGACCAAACATATTTAAACTATTTTCTCTCTATAAAAGCTGATTTATTGTAAAGTTTAAAATTCCTGGTTTGATCTTACAATAATTTATTTAAAACATCAGTAAATAGAATAGTTTCTTTTGAATAATTTTTTTTTACAGAAGCTATCTTTCATTTTTCTCAATTAGTCTTGCACTGTGAATTGGCAGAGAGAAGACACAGTCACATGTTGGGAAGGAAAACACTTCATTACTGCATCTGTTATGATCTGAGATGAATCATATCTACTGGAGTGATACCTTGTGCTGTACATAATAATCAGACTTAAAAATTAAAAAAAACCAGGCAGGGTCTCCTGTTTTCTTGTATCTGTACATAAAATGACTCTGGGGTTATAATTAAGTGATGTTTTAAAGGTTTAAGTGTAAAGCTAGCAAGTCTCAGGTGTAACAATTTAATATGATTTTATTCACTCATTTATTTTGAATAAGAATAATACTGTTAAAGGGAAATCTGTAAAATACTGTTATTTTAACATAACAGGGAAATAACCAGACAAATTAGCTTTTTACTTAATTATTCACAACAATTTTCTGGAACTGGTATTTAGTAATATTTATGCAACAGCTTGCTCTTCTGGCCATGAACTATGGCTTACTACCCTTAACTGTAATGCTATTCAAAACTGTTCCTGGGCCCCATTTCTTAGAAAAAATATGCAAGTGTTTTCTAAAATAAAATTTTAATGAGTAAATGTTTTTAAAACTGATTATTTATAAGCAAGCTTCATTTCTGTCCAAGTAGGAATATTATATTTGGGCCGAAGTAAAAACATTGTTTCCTAATTGCCACAATAATTTATAAAAGTAGCAGTGATCACAATTCATATTATATATATGGAGGGAGATGTATATATATATATATATATAATTTTTTCTTTCATATGTATATGAAAGAAAAGAGAATTTAGTGATTCTGATTGTAAAACTGTAATGCAGTTCATTTCAGTTCATTTCAGTTTAAATGTGACCAAGATTATATTGTACTCTCAAGCCAGGAAGCACAGCATTGCATCACACCAAGTCAAAGTTCATGATACAACCAGAGCAACCCAGTAGAAAATATATCCATGACAACTGACAACTGCAATAAAGCCATTCGATCAAAAAATAATTTTTAGCTCTCTAACACCTGCAGTTCAATCATTTATAAATTTTACAAAGAAAGAGATTATGTATGTATCGAAAAAAATTCTGAAATCCAAGTTGACATCTTACATTTACAAACTGATATACCAAAAGGAAGCAAAAGGCAAATTTACATAGGAGAGAAAAATGGGTCCATTGGAATCAAAAGAGGTTAGTAAAATGTAATGACTTTTCCAGAAACTGTATTTGTGAGGAAAGCTGAGGATTCCATGTGAAAAGCGTGTTAAATCAGTGAGTGCAAAGGCAAAATGCTAGCAAAAATAAAACACTTATAAAAAGCTGAAGTTTAGATTGGAATGATAAAAAAGATCGGCATCTCTATCAGGGAGTTGGCAGCAATATGGAGTGAGAAACATATCTAAGACTTCATTTGTCTGCTATAAATCCTAGGCATGCTACTTGGAGAAAAATTCCAGCACTAATGTGTCATACTATACAAATGTAGTTGCTAAAGGAAGCTAGTGAACTGAAAATGGAGAAGTTTCAGAGTGCTCTATGCAGATGGTGGTCAAACATGCACGCTCAGTTGTGGCTTCAATTGACTGGAATTCCTATCTGAGGATGATACACGCAGAAATAGAAATTGCTCTACATTTGTCCCTGATTGTGTAAAATAAAATGCAGAAAATTGAAGCACATTTGCAATAACTGAATACAAGATGTAAAAAAGACAGTAAGGGAAGGGAATAAAACCAGTGGGCTAGCTAAGGGACTAGTCCATCTTTTGCTTTTTGCTTATTTAGTTTTAATTTTAATTTTAATTTTTTGAGAGAGGGCCTCACTGTTGCCCAGGCTGGAGTGCAGTGGTGCAATCAGGGCTCAATACAACCTCTGCCTCCCAGGCTCAGCCTCCTGAGTAGCTGGAACCACAGGCATGCACCACCACACTTCCTTTTTTTTTTTTTTTTTTAACAGATGGGGTCTCCCTGTGATCCTGTGATGCTCAGGCTGGTCTTGAACTTCTGGGCTCAAGTGACCCACCTGCCTTGGCCTCCCAGTGTGCTGGGATTATAGGCGTGAGCCATTGCACCAGGCCTTTTTTCTTAATTTTAGTTTTACATACTACTGTGGCGATATAACTTGAAACTGACCCAAGTAGTGTTTTTGGTTGTAAGGTCTAAAATTTTTTATTCTGGAAAATCTTTAACATATATAATATAGGGTTAATCCAGATGAAAGTAATGAAAATATCTGCGTCTTTGAAAGACAACTTTTATTGTCATAAAAATCAGTAACTTAAGACTTTTCAACACTAAAAAGCACTCACATCACCAACATCTTTTAAATATATATCAATGCTGATGAGTCCTCAGCTGCTTCTTTGTGTTCTGCTCTGTTCCTTTCGACTCAGGCACCAGAGTCACAGTTTTCTTGTAAGTGTCACCTTATGCTCATTTTCCTTATTTCTCCCCCATCCACACTTGAATCATTTTTTCTAGAAATGTACTTTGCAACTTGAATATTTTTTACTCTATTTAATTATTTTTTGTACCATACTAAATTTTTTAATTTATTGAAATTGAACAATAAATTGTAATAACTAGATATTTGTCATAATATGCTTGTGATCTAATCCCTTGGATAACATGGTGATTTAAACATATACTAGTAGGCCGAGTGCAGTGGCTCATATCTGGAATCCCAGCACTTTGGGAGGCCAAGGCAGGCGGATCACCTGGGGTCAGGAGTTCAAGACAGCCTGGGCAACATGGCAAAACCCTGTCTCTACTAAAACATACAAAAATTCGTATAGTTTCCTTAGGACAACATCACCCTTAAATTCCAGGCCGGGCGAGGTGGCTCATGCCTGTAATCCCAGTACTTTGAGAGGCTGAGGTGGATGGATCACGAAGTCAGGAGTTCGAGACCAGCCTAATCAACATGGTGAAACCCCATCTCTACTAAAAATACAAAAATTAACTGGGTGTGGTGTTGCATGCATGTAATCCCAGCTACTTGGGAGGCTGAGGCAGGAGAATCACTTGAACCAGGGAGGCGGAGGTTGTAGTGGGCTGAGATCTCACCATTACACTCTAGCCTGGGGGACAAGAGAGAAACTCCGTCTCAAAAAAAAAAAAAAAAAAATTCCTGGAGACTCAGGCTTCTTCCACATAGGCATTATCCACCCACGTTTAGGTGGATGTCAAGAATTCCAAGTGATTGCCTGAAGTTAGCTATGGCATGTAGGCGGCTTCTGATGCACAATTGGAAGGTAAAGTGTGGAGTGAACTGAAGAGTTTTAAATAAGTCATTTTAGAAGGGAAAAGGTTATTTCCCAAGGAAGAGCAAGTGGCACAGTGGCACAGCAGGACCTAAAACCACTGTGTCCCAGTCCTTCGCTCTGTGACATGGTGTGATGTGATATGTGCATCTAGCAACTTCCTCATGTGAACTTTCCTCCGTCTGGTGCTCACTCTAAGTGCTACTAAAGTGAAGGAGGAAGGTGGAGTTTAGCGCTATTCAGAGGCCTTGGGAATGTCAGTCCTATTGATCTTTTAAAATATTAGGTTGGTGCAAAAGTAATTGTGGTTTTGGCCATATATGCCTACAAAAATCTAACTTTTTAAAGCATAAGTTCTATGGGCTCTAGAATTCTGCTAAGAAAGAAATATAACATTTATGTAAATATTTTTGCATATTTTCATAATTCTAAAATTACGTAGTTATTTGTATTTGACTTTATGTGATGTCACCTTTTCTGACTATCTTTCAAGGAGAGAAGTTCAAGAATATCTGAGTATCTTTCAAGGAGAGAAGTTCAAGAATAATCAACATAAAGGTAATTTCTAAGTAAAAGCACTCTTTGTTTCTGAGCAATCCCAGGCATAAAATGTTTGGTTGATAACTGTCTGAAGAATGTGTTAGTCAGTCTATTCTATGCAAGAGAAAAAATAAAAATATATCTTAATGAAAAAATAAATATGTATTTCTACCAAGTTTTTTTTTTTTCAGTTGTCTTTTTCTCTGAACACATCAACATGTTTACCCAACTAAGGAACATGATTATGGAAACTAAGTTTTAAAAAAGGATGGGTACAATTTTTTTTTCTTTCAAAAATCATATCTTTAAAGAATGAGGTTGAACTCCTTCACATCATAAGAAAATTGACTCAAAGTGAATTATAGTCACATATTTAAAGGTTAAAACTATAAAACTCTTAAAAGAAAACATAAGAGATAATATGCTTCACCTCGGGTTAGATGACAGGTTTTTAGATATGACACCAAAATCATCAGTGACAAAAAATAGATAAATTGGACTTTTTTTTTTTTTTTTTTTTTTGAGATGTGATTTCACTCTTGTTGCCCAGGCTGGAGAGTGCAATGGCATGATCTCGGCTCACTGCAACCTCTGCCTCCTGGGTTCAAGTGATTCTCCTGCCTCAGCCTCCCAAGTAGCTGAGATTACAGGCATGAGCCACCACGCCCAGCTAATTTTTGTATTTTTTGTAGAGATGGGGCTTCACCATATTGGCCAGGCTGGTCTCAAACTCCTGACCTCAGGTGATCCACCAGCCTTGGCCTCTGAAAGTCCTGGGATTACAGGCTTGAGCCACTGTGCCTGGCTACTTGGACTATTTTTAAAATTGAAAAAAAATAAAATATGCTTCTAAGAAAATAATTAAGAAAATGAAAAGAAAACCCACAGAATGAAAGGAAATACTAACAAATCATATATGTGATAAGGAAAGTTGCACCTAGCATATTTTAAGAACTCTTGCAACCAAAAAATAAAAATACAATTAGCCTAATTAAAAATTGGGTCAAGAGTTTAAATGGACATTTCTCAAAAAGAAGGTATACACATGATCAAGAACCACCTGAAAAGATGCTTAACACCAGCTGTTATTAGGTAAAGGCAAGTGAAAACAATGAGACACCACTACATACCCACCAGAATGGCTAAAATAAGAAGGACAGACAATGACAATTGTTAGTGAGGATATGAAGACACTGGAACCCCTGTATATTGCTGGTGGATTGTAAAATAACACAGCTACTTTGGAAAAGAGTTTGGCATATTTTCAAAATGGTAAGCAATGATTTGCCGTGTGAGTCAGTAATTCTGCTTCTGGAAATATATCTAAGATATGAAAACATGTGTCCACACAAAAATTTGTACACAAATGTTCATAGTAGCATTATTCATAATAGTCCAAAACTAGAAACAACTCAACTGTCCATCAAATTAAAAATGGATAAACAAAATGTGGTATATTCATTCAGTGGAGTATTGTTTGCCAATAAAAGGAGTAAAAGGTACTGCTACATACTACAGTACAGATGGACCTTGGAATCATTATGCTAAGTCAAAAGGCCAGTCAAAGAAGACCAGGTCTTGTATGATTTTATTTATATAAACTACACAGAGTAGGCAAATCAACAGACATTGAAAGTAGATTCATCACTGCCAGAGACTGGGGGAGGTGAAAATGATGAAAAGTGACTGCTAATGACTTCAGGATTTCTATGGGAGGGTGATACAAATGTTTTAAAATTAGATAGGGATGATGGTTGCACAGCCCTGTGGAAATGCTAAACACCACTGAATTGTCCATTTCAAAAAAGGTAAATGTTATGGTTTATGAACCATATCTCAATAAAGCTAGTACACTAAGAAATTTGCTAACAATGACAACAACAAAAATCTTTTAAAATTGATATCCATGTTTTATTAAATAAATACTTATTGAATGCCTACTATTTTAAATATAGCTCTTAAATAAAAGAAACACATAGTTTTTACCTTAAAGAGAGAAACATCCAGTTGAGTGAAGATAGGTGAATTGGGTAGGGCTGTAAGTAAGCCTAATGCAGCCATGGAATAATATGATGGAATAGGAAATATTCATGGTATGGGAAATGCATAGACCACGATAAAACAGAGAGAATGTACACAACAGGCAAGATAAAATAGGACACATGACCAGGGTAAATAAGTTGCAAGGACATTACAAACTCTGGTCAACCAGCGTAAGCATCAGGGAGGATGTGGTATTTGACATGGATGTTAAAGAAAATAATTTTGATAGATAGGATTGGTGGAAAAGGAAATTCCAGGTGGAAGAAATTGCATTAAAAAAGGGCCAGGGGTGGGAGGGCTATGCTGTTTTTTATAAATGGTGGGCCTAAGCTTTGCTGACCATAAGGCTCTTGTAGAGAGAGGTCAGACTATGATAATGAATTATGTCACGTTACCAATGGTCTTGAATACCAAGATGAGATATATGTGCTTACTATGAAGAAAAGACAGGATAATTCAAGCTGTTTGTTTGTTGTGGATGGTACATTTGATATATTCAACCCAATACAGGTGATGCACTAGTACTGAGGCCACAGGGATGAATAAGATAAATACGTGCCAGTTCCTACCCTTAAGGCACCCATTATATAGTGATGCAGAAAAGTAAACCAACACTCAGCATGCAGTGGAAAATCAGTGTCATAATTGATGGAATCCCTACAAATGGAAATGCACAGAGTGGGAACTTGACTCAGCTGGAAAAATGTGGTCAGTAGGAGTTTCCCAGTGGGAATGACACGTGAGTTATGTTTCGGAAGGAAAAAAACTCAAAGAAACAAACAAAAAATTCTACTTCTGGGAACAATTTAATAAAATGGACCAGATATATCATGCTGCCTTTAAAAAATCTGAAAACCAGACAAAATACTTGAAAAGACAGTTTTCAGACGTTGGATGATGGCAAGCATAGGATTCTGATCCTTGAGAGAAAAGAAATAAAGAAGTGAGTCCTAAGATTGTCCCAAGCTACTGCCTGGAGGCAGTTTTCAAGCCACAGCACAGGAAGTGAAACCCCAGAAGAGCCAAACCATCTTGCTGGTGTAGGAGACAGAGAACTGAGTTCAGGGAGACCAAGGCAGCCTGACATGCAGGGCGGGGAAATGGAAAGGACTCTGGAGATTGGCAAATGGGTCCCATCCCCTGGATCTTTAATTTATACATGAATAAGAGGAAATTACCCAAAGTACTACTACTGGAAATTCCCAGCTATTACTCAGAGTTCCTAAGAGCTTCTGTTCTCGCCATCTAAAAGGAAAGACATCATAACACATAAAGAATTTTGTACATTTCTCAAATGGGATATCATTTTAATATTGAGGTTAAATTAGCCCTGGATGAAGTTGCTTTGGACCTTCTCTATCACAGCATAAAAGCAAATCGGGCAAATCCATTCCAAGTAACTGAACTGTACCCAGGACAAGGCCCAATACTTTTGTTGGAAAGGAATACATAGAACAGAGTCCAGAATCCAAAAATGTAAAATTCATAATGTCTGGCATTCAATTCAAAATTACTAGGCATAGCAAGAAGCAGGAAAACATGACTCATATCCAGGAGAATAATCAAGCCATTGAATCAACAGATTTAGACATGAGAGAAGATGGAATTATCCGGAAAGAACATTAAAACAGCTATTATAAATATAGTCCAGATAGTCAAGGATGTTGAAGAAAACACAGACATGATGAGGATAAACATGAACCATAGAGAAAAGAAACCCAATGGAACTTCTAAAGATGAAAAGTACAATATCTGAGATGAAAAACAAACTGGATAGGATTAATAGCAGATAATACATTGCAATAGAAAAAAATATTGACCTTGAAATTGTAGCAATAGAAATAATCCAAAATGAAGTGCAGAAAGAAAAGACTGAGGAAAAATCAGCAGAGCATCAATGACATGTAGAGGAAGCTATTTAACATACGTGTAATAGAGTTCCAGTAAGCAGGGGCAGAATAGAAAAAATTTGAAGAAATTATGGCTAAAATATTTTCCAGATTTGAAGAAAATCATAATTCCTCACATCAAATTAACCCAATCAATTTTAAATGCAATAAACAAATAAAACCACACCAAGGCACAAAATAATCAAATTGCTAGATAACAACGATAAAGAGAAAAGGTTTAAAAGCAGACAGAGAAAAAAACACACAGGTGTAGCAGAAGAAAGGTAAGAATTACAATGGACTTTGCGACAGCAGCTACGAAAGCTGGGTGACAAAGATCAAGATCTTTCTATCCCAGAAAAAAAAAAGATAAACAAAAATCAAGTCAACCTAGAATTCTATATTTCTAGTGAAAATGTTTTTTTCCAATAGTGTGATACAATGAAGCTTTTTCTTTTCAGATAAGCAAAATCTGAGAGAATTCATTATCAGCATTACAAAAGCTATTAAAAGATGCTTATCAAGCAAGAGGAAAATCATAGTCAGAAATTTGAATGGACATAGATACAGAAACATAGCTATGCTATGTAATATATAGAAAATAAACTTAAAGAATTTTAATCTCTTTATAAGATAACTGACTCTTTAAAATAAAACCTAGTAATGATGCATTATGGAGTTTATACCATATGCAAAAGTAAAATGTATGACAACATTCCTGCAAAGAAAGAAGGCAGGAAATGAACGTACACTTGCAAGTTTCTTACATGAAAGGTGAAGTGGTGCATGTTACTGAGTCTGTGGTAATTTAACTGTGGGTATTGTAAGCCATGAACAACCATGAAAAAAAAAATAAAAGAACTATAGCTAGTAAGGCAGTGATACAGAAAAAATGGGATACTGAATATACTTATTTAATTCAAATTAAAGCAGGAAAAAAGGTAAACAAAAGAAAAAACATCTGGGCCAATGGCAAAATACAGTAAATTAGATTTTCACCCAGTTGTATCAATAATGACATTAAATATATTTTATAAGCTATAATATATAAAGAAAAATTTATAAAGAAAAATAAGCACCGATTAAAAGGCAGAAATCATCAGATAATACAAAAATCAACACTCCACTATGTGCTGGCTACAGTAAACCTACAGATAAAGTCATATTAATGGTGAAAGATGGAATGCTTTCTCCCTAAGATCAGTAATAAGGCAGGTTGTCTATTTTCTCCATTTCTACTCATATTTTTACCCTAGAACATTTGGAAATTGGAATTAAAACTGTCTTTATTCACACATTGCAAAGTTATCTATTCACTTTTCCCATGGAATTTACAAAATAGTTCATAGAACTAATAAGTAAATTGTATCACGTTGCAGAATACCGTGTCAATTTGAAAATGTCGATTGTATTTCTATGTATTTGCGACAATTTAATAATGGAATTTATACTACGATACCATTTAAAGTAGCAACAAATGTCATGAAATATGTAAGGATAAACTGACTAAAATACATACAAGATCTTTATATCAAAAACTGCAAAACACTGTCGAATGAAGAAAAGTGAAGACAGGTAAGTGAAGTGCAAATTAGTGAAGAGAGATACCATGATCAGGAGACTCAATATTGTTGATGTGTCAATTTTCCCAGATTGATTTATATTTTAACGATATGCCAATAAAAATTTCAACAGGTTTTTGAGGTTAAAAAGAAGATTCTAAAACTTATATAGCAATGCAAAGGAGCAAAAATAGCCGAAGTAATTTTCAAAGGAAAAGCAAAATGGGAGTATCGATGGTACCTAATTCAAAATTTACTATAAAACTATGGTTATGTGATGTTGGCATGAAGACAGACATAAAGATCAATGGCACAGAATAGAGTCTACAAATAGGATCCATCTTATGTGGCCAATTCCTGATCCCAGATAATCCAGTGAGGAAAGTGTATACTTTTCAACATGTAATGTGGGAAATATTGGATATCCATATGTAAAAAAATGACTGTTACCTCATATCATTTACAAAAAGTAACCTGAAATGAATAAAAAGTCTAAATATGAAAACCAAAATTATGTAAATTCTAGAAGGCAATATAGGAGAAAATTTTTATGAAATAGAGAAAGATTTCTTATATAAGTTATCAAAGATTCAAATCATAAAAAAAATCGGTGAAGTCTACCTAATCAATTTTAGAACTTGTGCTCTTCAAAAGACACTTTTCAGAACGCGAAAAGGCAAGTCATGCTCCGGGAAAATTACTTGCAGAATATATAGAAAGAACTCCATAATAAATATTAATATATTTTTTAAATGGGCAAAGGAGTTGAACAGGTACTTTACAAAAGAAGATATCCCATAACTAATAAACACGTGAAAAAATATTCAATGTATTTAGTCATTAGGGATATGCCAATTAAAACCATAATCAGATACCACTATAAAACCTTTAGAGTGACTAAAACTGAAAAGACTGACAATACCAAGTTTTCATGAAAATGTGGCGCAAATAAAAATCTCATATATTCCTCATTCAAATGCCAAGCGCTAAGGCAACTTTGGAAAGTAATTTGGCAGTTTCTTAAGGGTAAGTATGTCCTTACCATAAGACAAAGAAATAGCACTTTCTAGGTATTTACTCAATGGAAATGAAAATACATGTCTGCACCAACAATTGTACTCAAATATTCATAGCACCTTTATTCAAAATAACAAGGGAATTGATTACAACTTAAAAGCCCATTCATTGGTGCATGAATAAATACATCACATATATGGATTTGATGAAATAATATTCAGTAAAATACAAAGCAATGTATCACCATGCAAGCAAGAAAATCTTTATGGAAGACTATATTATACTGGAGCAATGCATCAGATGGATTGGATTAATAAGGAGTTTCGAGGAAAGAGTGGGGAGGCCAAGTGGTCATAAGATCTCAAATTAAGGTTGGACCAGGAGAGAGAGAATATGCAAAGTAAACTGTTCTTGCCTTCCACGGCTATTTGAGCAAGTTGTCACAGGTAGCTACTATGCACGCATCTCTTGTTTTTTCAAAAAGCATTTATTTATGACCATCCAAGAGGATGTTTCACCCAAGCAGTGTACAGCAACGATGGGTTGGGTTTCACCTTTAATGAGAAAGTTAGAATAATGGACTACTAGGGCAGATATTGAGGTTAAAATGCAAATCGTGACCTAAAATATCTACACTAATTCACTGTTCTGAAAGCAAAAAACCTCACTCAAAGATCAGTTTTTTCTCCTATCTGATGAGCAGTAATATCCTATCTTGTAAAACAATTTAAGACATACTACTTTCCTTTAACCCTCATTTCAGATTCTTTGTGAATACTGAAAAGAATGTATTATCTTGATTTTTAAGCTAACACTATATATGAGGATACAGATTTGCAAGATTAGAAGGTTATTCTTCCCTTTATAAACCAATTGTTTGCGGTACAATAGGAATTACTTTAGGACATCTTACAGTGTGAACTCCACTAGTTCTTTTAAAATTTGCCTTAACAGACAAGTATATAAAACACATACAGTATCAAGCAATGTATATGTATACTTAATTTTAAATTTAAAAATAAGCTATGTAGTGGTAATAGGAAAACTAAATACTATAGAAATACTTCTATTTCACATAGCGAGTCACAAATGAAATTCACACCTAGAATCTGGTATCTTTTATGTGAAGCCTTTTTAATAATTACAGGTCATCTGATTATATAATCTGAGCAAGATACTAAAATGTGAGAATAAGAATTTAAATTCAATGGTATTCCTCTTTCAGAACCCTTATATTTGATTTTTTTCTTTGTAATTGACTACCTGACTTCTTTATTTTGAATATAACTCTTGTGTCACATATAGACTATCTACCATGTCTTCCTAGAGAGGAAAAAAATCAATGAAAATAGTATGAGGAGCTCCAGTAAGCCTGTTTTTGATGAATTATGTCCTTAAAGATATACTCTGTATGTGGTTCAAAACATATTGATCAGTAACAACTGTTTCGGTAATATCAATAATGCACTATTCTCTTGAACTTCCCCTGAAGTGACAGGGTTTAATCGAGAAAGCCCCAAACAAAAAAAAATGACTACCAAGAAGGAGAGAGAATAATGAAGTTGACTGAAACTTCCAAAATAAATACTAATTTTAAACTTGACGGAAACATACTGATGTCTCTGTTTACATTGCCCCTTGTGTCTTTCATACTAAGCCACTCACTGAAGGAGTTGTTGTATCACCAAGTTTAAGTGCCTATAGAGTCCATTTGTCATCTACCTTTTTATATGGTATTAAATATTAAGAAATTATTAATAAATATAAATCATTTTGAAATACCACTTTCACTATTTTAAAATCAGGTTTTTCTAACATAAAATACTAACTTAGAATAAACTCTCCCTGTTAGGTTTAATTTGCTTTCTTTGCAGTGTTTTGTTTCATGACCAATTAAGTTATCTAGGAACTCTAATACTTTTAGAGACTTCCTCTAGAGGAAGACTTTCTGGTTGATGCTGTGTCTTAGATGTGCAAAAATTTCTCTACTGAGTATTCAATCCACAAATAAATTACTCCAGTGAAAGAGGTGAACTATATAGGGTAATTTTCTATTCCAAATGTCTACCATTCTATGGATAGTTCTTAATTAAATTTTGTATTTATTCAGAGAAGTTAGAGAATGTAGACTTGCAATTATAAATGTAGTCTTGTGATTTTTTAAATGTAAAAATTTCTAGTACATTATTCATTCAAAATATTTTCTAAAATATTGTAAACAGAAAATTTTTAATAATCTGTTTTATGCATTTTTAAATCCTCCTCTAAAAATTCTATAATTTACCTATTTATATATCTAATCTTCACTCAATTCATCAATACAAGTATTGAATAGATAATCACAGCACCAGTATTGCCCATCTCCACTATCAACTAGCTCCCATTTACTCATCTTGCTCACAAGTTTATCATGATAGAAGAGTTGGTATAGTGATACTAGCTTAGAGTCCTGCCTCCTGATCAACCTGAAAGCTATCAAAATAAAGTGACAAATTTTGAGGAAAGTTGTTTTAGTAGTTCTGCTGAATTTTCTAAGCCCTCATAAATCATGTGTTCATTCCTTGGTTTTAAACTCTTAACTGCCTTATCTGTGTTATGTCAACATCAGAACAAATCGGTTAAGAACGTGCAAGGAATAGGTTAATGGTCCAGGGCTCTCTAGACAATCGAAGGATAAATTGAGGTTTTATACACCACGGATCAGAATACTGGCTTTGACATCTGACAGAATTCAGACCTCAACTCTGTCACTTAATAGCTTCATACACACACACACACACACACACACACACACACACACACACACACACACATATATATATTTACCAAGTAAATCTTTCTCAGTATCATATTTTTACAATGTGAAAATTGGGAACAATAATTACTGAATGATGATTTAATGAAATATGCCACATAGTGTCCAGAAGATTCTTTGGTTAAGAGACATGCTCAGTGAAAGCTGGCTACGTTTGCCCTTCCCACTATAGTGTGAGAACAGTGATTTAGCTATCAAAGCTATTAATATAGCTGATTTCTATTGTTGGGAATGCCCCCATTCTATAATCTCACTTGATTCTCTTGTTAGGACAACCTGCCATTAATATAGAAAAACGTTGAATCCACCGCTTTCAGAATCTTGAGCTTCTTTTCTCTGTTGAGATTTTTTAAAACGCCATTAATATATATTAAAGAATAAATACCTTGACACCCCACTGAACCCTCAACAGCTGATACTGCTTTGTTCCATCATATTAGCACCGATATTACTTACAGTATATACAAGCAACCAGATAATCTTTAATTTAATTACAATTTTAAAAGACTGAAGTTTTGCTCACATGATTGGTTTCCTATTGGACTCCACATCTTAAAAAGTGATTCCCTTGAATACTAATCTAATATTAAACTTTGAAATACTAAGTCTTTTAAATGTGTTTAGAGGAGTTCATGTTTTATAAATCTTTGTCAAATGTTACTCAAACATCTTTTCTTTGTATTTGAGATTTTGCTGGTAACACCTCTGCTCCGTGGCATCATGTGGGGATGTTAGAACCTAGAAATATTCTTTTGAAGACTGATTGTCGTAACATCATTGTCTATCCTTCTAAACCACTGTAACAAAAAACAGCACTTAAAATGGATGAAGAAAGGGGACCTCACTCTCCTGACTCTTTCTAGATTAACAGGCTGCCTCTCTCCTGCATTGGTTTGCTATACCTAGTACTTTTAGAAGAAAAGAACCAGCCACATGTCTTTTAGTAACCTATCATAAGTTCTCTTTCTGTACCATCTTAAATTAAAATATTGTTTAGCACCTACTCTGATCCCGGTTCTCTTTCAGGCGAGGGGGATACAAGATTTATTCAATAAGGTTACTTGTTCCGTGTCTGGAGATTGAGCAGAAAATAATTTGGCGGCTGGCATACTGTCATGTATTGCTTAATGATGGGAATGTGTTCTGAGATACCTGTCCTTAGGTGATTTTGTTGACGCGCCAACTTCATACAGTGTAATTAAACAAACCTTTAATCTAACCACATCATGTATCCAACCATACAAAAGTAGGAAGAACTGACTACACACCTAGGCTGTAAAGCACAGCCTATTGCTCCTAGGCTGCGAACCTGTACAGCAGGTTACTCTACTGAACTGTAGGCAACTGTAACACAATGGTAAGGATTTCTGTACCCAACATAGAAAAGGCACACCAGAAAAAAAAATTGTATAAAAATGGGAAAAAGGTATAAAAAATGGTACAAAAAACATAGAACAGCCACACCAGAAAAAAATGGTATAAAAATAATATACAAATGGTAAAAAAAAAAAAAAAAATTGTACATCTGCGTAGGGCACTTACCATGAATGGTGCTTACAGTACTGGACGTTGCTGTGGGTGTCAGTGAGTGGTGGGTGAACACGAAGTCTTAGGATATGCCTACACACTACTGTAGACTTTATTAACATTGTACACTTAGGCTACCCTAGATTTATTTAAAGCTTAAAGTAATTGCACTATGATGTTATGATGGCTACACTACCACTAGGCAATAGGAATTTTTCAGTTCCATTATAACATTAAAAAACAGCAGTCCACTGTTGACTGAAACATTGTTATGTGGTGCATGCCTGTATATTAAACCAGTTTAAGATAATGTGCCAGTCAGATGTAGAATAAGGGGCACCTTGAGGGCATTTCACGATGTAGAATGTTATAGGGCAGGAGATAGTGTGATTTGCTTCAGGAAGCCTTGTAAAGTTATTTGAGCTTAAAATATTAGTATATGAGTTCCATGACATTAATAATGATAATTATGCCATTAGATCCTACTTATTAAATACTTAATATGCAACAGGTAATGTCAGCCTGGTTTTACAGACATTACTTCCATTAATCTTTACAATCAGACATTAGAACTTCTTATTTTTATTCCTATTTTACAGATGAGAGGTCAAAAGGTGCAGAGTGTTAATGAACATGCCCATGATTGTTAGCTAGAATACACCACAGTGGCAGAGCCACATTTTAAACCCAGGACCTTCTGATCACTGTGCCAAAGAGTCTTCTGTGCATTTCTTCTAAGACTTGGAGCATTCCTGTGCTGGCCAAGGGGAGTTCCTGAAGACCTGACTATTATAAAAAATTCAGGCATCCCTACAGGACTAATGGAGGTTATTGGTTGGCCTGAAGACTTTGCTGTTTCCTCTCTAACCATGCAGGATAGAACAGCGCTACTTATGAACATCCCTGCTTTGCATGCTGGTCCACATTCGGTCCAGTACATCATCTCTTCATCCTCTTTGGGTGGGCAGGGGGAACTACCCTTTGAGTCTTGTGCACTAGTTATGTCTCCCTTGACTTTGTGTTTTTGCTATCAACTTTCACATGACTCTTCCTTAAGAGTTTGGCAACTGGCTTTCTCCATCCCAATCACTTCTGTCTTCGGATGGCATTATCTGGCCTCACTATGTCTTCATATCCACATTCTTAGTGACCTTTTACTCCACTCCACCTCAACTATCCTCTCTCAGTGTCACAAAACAGGATGTCCATACCTAAAACTCCACATTGAAATATAGAGTTCAGATGATCTGCTGTCCCTCCCCAAGCTTTCTTCCACCTAGCTTGTTTGCTCAGTTATTCTCACTAAGCCTATTATTTGACTCCATCAGGACCTTTACACCAGACACCTCCTGTCTTTGCTTTGTTTCCTATCTTGGTTAATACCCATGGCCTCACTTGTCAATCACTCCTTTGTCATCATCTTGCAGTCTCATGTACCTTTGTTCCTTGCACAGCTATTTGGAGAATTCCATTAAGAATTAATACAACGATCTGAGTTTTCCTGCTCTAGAGCTTCTGGAGAAAATCTTTCAGCACTCTAAATACTTACAGTCATCAACCTTAATAACCTCTCAGAATGCTGGGCAATCCCACTGTATATTTCTCTGGTTTCTCTTTTTCGTTGAATGCCATGATTATTTCAAACATTCTTTACTTAGCTCAAGCCTATGACTTCACATGTTCCCATTGCTCTCAAGACTATCTTCCTTCATACAAATACTTCAATATCCTGCCACCAAACCAAAGAAGTCTTTTGGCATTAGTATCTATGCTTTCCTCTTTTCTGTTAAATGAAAGTGTTAGCCCTTTTCCTTTTTAGGACTTTGCTCTGCACAAAATTGCTGGATCTCATCTCAGCATTTTCTCAGGAATTTTAAACTATCATTTTGTATTATTCTGTTCTCATGCTGCTAATAAAGACATACCCTAGACTGGGTAATTTATAGATGAAAGATGTTTAACTGATGCACAGTTCAGCCTGGCTGTGGAGGCCTCAGGAAACTTACAATCATGGTGGAAGGGGAAGCAAACATGTTCTTCTTCATGTGGTGGCAGCAAGAAGCACCAAGCAAAAGGGAGAAAAGCCTTACACAACCATCAGCTCTCCCGAGAACTCACTCACTATCACGAGAACAGCAGCAGGGGGGTAACTTCCCCCATGATTCCATTACCTCCCACCAGCTCCCTTTCACAATACATGGGGACTATGGGAACTACAATTCAAGATGAAATTTGGGTGGGGAAACAGCCAAACCATATCACATTTTTAAAAACTGCCTTTTACTTCACAATTTCCCATATACATTCCCACTTATCTCTTCAACTTCACAGTCAACTTTGGAAGCAGTTGTATGAGTCTGTCAGTTCTATTCTTTGTCATCCATAGAACAACTATCTTCAATATGGATTTTGCCCACTCCTCTATCAAAACTCTGTTGCAATGGCTACCAATGATGTTACTGTTGTTTAATTCAAGGGATACTTCATAATCTTCATCTCACCATATTGAAATGCCCTCTTCTTCCCTTGGCTTCCATGTTGCCGACTCTCAAGATTTTCCTCCCACTTCTCTGGCTGTTTCTTCTCATTCTCCTCTCCAAGGTGCTCCTTCAAGTCCCTCAGGTTGCTTTCTGTTCAAGATCTTAAAAATATCTCCCTACGTTCTCTCTTTGAGCAATCTGATTCACTATTCTGGCTTCAATTGCCATCTAAAAGTCAATGTCTATAAATTTAAATCTTTGGCCCAGATTTCTGAGTTCCAAAACTACAAACAGAACTGTTTCAGGATATATGCATCTTAGGTATTTCACATCCATCCACTTCAAACTGAACATAAAAACAAGGGACATTGCCATGTTTTCTCCATCCAAAAATATGAGAGTCATTGTTGGCCCTTCTCTTCCTCATCTTTAACCCACCCAGTCCATTCTCTTTCTGATCCAGCGGGAACCCATGCACTTGTCTCCAGTTCCTCCTCAGACCCCTACACCTTCACTCTTTTCTTCTTCCTCAACTGGTGTAAAATCTTCCAGATTGGTCTTTCCTATCCTTTCCTTTCTACATCTGTTCTATTCTCCACGCATCAACCAGTGTGATGATTTTTAATAGAAATCTGACCTCATCACTCTCCTACCTTGACTCCTCTAATGGTTTCTCACTGAACTTGGAGGAAAGATCAAATTTCTTTAATGGTGTCTGCAAGGCCCTGTGTGACCTGTCCTTCGTGCATTGCACCGGTATGTTCTCTTCCTGTTTTTTTCTCTATTTGCAGTTTGTGCTCTAGACATCTGGGTTCCTTTCAGTTCCATGAGAATGCCAGGCAGTTCCTCAGCTCAGGAACTTTGTCCATGTCCTTTCCACTGCCTAAAATACCCACTCCTCCTTACGTTGCTAATTCAAGCTTTAAGTCTGCTCAAATATTACATCCTCTACGTAACCCCCAACCTTACCCTCTGTAATGATGGTTGCTTTGCCTGTTACATGTAAACTCAGGTAAAATGTTGGACTTTAGTTTTTTCATCACTGAGAACAAATTGTGATGATAGCACAGTGTAGATGGAAGCTCCATGACCCCCAACACCTGGAAACACGATCCCTGGCACATAAATATGTGTAACCTCAAAGAATGCTGCTTACATTAAACTTCGTTAACTGAGGACTAAAATTACTTTTCTTAAGTGTTTCTTTTGTTGTCATCATTCAGATCAATTATAGCTTACAAGTGAAAATTATTACAGTAGCATATTCAAAGTGAGATTTTTCATTCTCCTCAGTGACACCACATGTTATGAAAACATTAGTTCTAGAATCGTGCATGTAGGTTTAAGAATGAAGATTCAAGAGTTGCAGTCTGATGTGTTCTGTGCCTTCTACTGCGGAAGGTTGTCAAAACATGAAATGAAATTTAAATGATGACATAAGAGTATGAGGAACTGGTGTCATCTGAACAAGTCAGGTCACATTCTGAATTGGATACGCAAACACTCAGATAAGTAAAATGATAACGAACGGCCACACACGTCTCCTTGTTTCATAGCAAATGACCTTGATCCAGCAGACAATAAAATTGTTAGGCGGAAAAGGAGCAGATGCTCTTTTCATTTAAAAATCCTTCTGTCCCTAGGAAGAAAATGGTGGTATTCCTTCACAAGTTGTTTTATTTCTGCAAAACTACACCGAAAGTGTTTGCAATGAATATTACTCAGGCATGTAATACTGACCTTATTACTTACCCCAGTTATATGGAGCAAATACTCAGATGCTACTCCAAAAACGTTATCATAAAGAATAGAACCCATTGTATCATTAATTATAGTTATTTATTAAAATGACACATTTGATTATAAATGTTGC
Source organism: Hylobates moloch (assembly GCF_009828535.3). Lineage (NCBI taxonomy): Eukaryota > Metazoa > Chordata > Mammalia > Primates > Hylobatidae > Hylobates > Hylobates moloch. Next base: position 169,939,359 of record NW_026652278.1, on the reverse strand, counting down.
TATAGCGACATCATCAGACAAAACACAGGTATACACCTGAACTTAATTTGGATATTCATAACTTTCAAGGGCTTAAGTTTTTTTCTGTGCTAAGGGATGCTATTCTTTAACCTGTTAATGTAATATTTTCTAAGGAAATAAAGATAACATTTAAATGCATCATTTCTCCTACATATTAAATAGTAGTTTAATGATAATTTACTTAAAAATATGCAGAATGACAAGCTTTTGACTACGAATGTGCCATATCATTTTGCTCTGAAAGGAATTTGTTTCTTAATTCTGTTTAATTTCTGCAGAACTTAATGAATGTTGTCAATGAAAGAAAATGAAGACTGATTTGGGGGTCCAAATACCAAACAAAATTAACTCCTTTATTAATTATATGTTGTTATTTATTTATTTATTTATTTATTTATTTTGAGATGGAGTCTCACTCTGTCGTGCCCAGGCTGGAGTGTAGGGGCACAATCTCGGCTCACTGCAACCTTTGCCTTCTGGGTTCAAGCAACTCTCCTGCCTCAGCCTCCTGAATAGCTGGGATTACAGGCACCCACCACCAGGCCCGGGGAAATTTTTTTGTATTTTTAGTAGAGATGGGGTTTCACTATGTTGGCCAGGCTGGTCTCAAACTCCTGACCTCAGGTGACCCGCCTGCCTGGGCCTCCCAAAGTGTTGGATTACAGGCGGGAGCCACCACACCCGGCCCTAATTATATGTTTCTTTCTAACTTTCAACTACAACTTTTGTTAAAATATAGTTTTCTATAATACTCTTATTACTCATTTTTCTCCCCTTTCCTTTTTGAAATAATTAGACTGCCCAAGTAGTAACTCCAAATTAAATCTATTCCAAGTTGACAGACAGGAGCCACATCTCAGGATCACAGTGTGTAGTTAGGTCGGCTCAACCCACCAGCAATATTGAAAAATGATATATATCATAGACCTTCACAACAGGAGAAAAACCGTACCGTATTTATTTGCCAAATCATTCATGCTCTTAATTTCATAAGGGTATTTTTAGTTTTTGGCAATTTGGAAAAGGTGATAGGTGACAAAGTCAAAAAATAAAGTGTAAAAATACGGTGTAAAATTCTAGCTATATGTAATACCTATGAAATGTATTAAAAAGTTCATTTCCTTTCCAGTAACACCTGTGACATTTAGACGTTCTATACAATTTCTTCTTTCAATCTTTGCCGGTATCATATGCTGGTATTTAGTCAGAGACCTTAAAATAGTTGAACATTCAGAGGGTATATGGTGTAGCAAATAGTAAAATTTTATGCTCTTCTACTTTTTATAATTCTTGTTTATAAAGTGTCTAATAAAATTAAAATTATGTTTAGAAAAACTTAAAATTCCAAGTAAACAAAACTTTAAATGCCCACAGTAAAAAAAGTGAAGCTGCAGTCTTTATAAAACTTTGTAATATATTCATAATCACCACGACCAACAATAGTATAACAACAAAAATTAGATCTACATATCCTATTTTCTGAAATAAACTGCTTTTATGCAGATGAATAGAATTTGCTCATCAACACAGCCAATATCCTTGATTTCCATTTAACAATCTCACTAGCATACAACAGATTTTCCTTCACATAGTTCACTACACCCTTGTTATAGATTTTTTTCCTGGTGACATTTATCTTTCTTGTTTTATGAACCAACGCTATTTTACATTTTCTACCTCTTCTGTGTAAAATTCCCATTAATAATTACTGGATTTCAAAGACTCCTGTCAGCTGGACACTTGATAACAGCTATTTAACTGATGTTAAAAGAAATACGATGGTAAGGTTGAAGAAATACAAAAACACCTTCTCTCTCTCTCTCTTTCACTGTCTCTCTCTGCTTGCGAGTTTCCATTTGTAGCATTGCACACTTACATGCACAAAGACAGAGATAGCAAGATGTAATTGATTTACAGAAGTACTATGGCTATAGGCAGGGTGCAGAAAAAGTATAAAGAGAGAAAGTAGTTGTTTGACAGCCTTTTAGAAGTGTGTCTGAAAGAATGACAGGAGTGACTAGAATATCAGAAAATAAATTCTTCCAGAAGACAGAGCTATCAAAGCTGCTGGCCTCCATGGGTACTCACCACTCCCCAGTCTTCCTAGGAGGCTGCTCCGGAACTCCAGGGTAGGTTGGCTGTCAGCAAACACAGCGGGTTGTGCCTAGGCCTTCTGGCTGGCTCTGCCAAGGCAAAGGATAGTGGCCACCCAAACTTAGGGTGCTCTTCCAAGGAAGCAGCTCTTCACCTGGAGACAGAAGGGCATTTTTGACACAGGGGCCAACAAATACCTAATAATTACACTGGGTAATTCACATAAATTGCATTTTATCGGTAATCCTTCTATTTACACATTTATAATTATTTGAGTTTTAAAGTATTTTTATGGAAAAGAGAAAGAAAACTAGATTTGATATAACCATGAATGTGTAGGTATACAATATCCACTCAAGATACAGAAAAAATGTTAGGGGGGTGGAGCCAAGATAGCCAAATAGGAACAGCTCCGGTCTACAGCTCCCAGCCTGAGCTACACAGAAGACGGGTAATTTCTGCATTTCCGTTTGAGGTACTGGGTTCATCTCACTAGGGAGTGCCAAACAGTGGGTGCAGGACAGTTGGTGCAGTGCACTGTGCGCGAGCCGAAGCAGGGCGAGGCATTGCCTCACTCGGGAAGTGCAAGGGGTCAGGGAGTTCCCTTTCCTAGTCAAAGAAAGGGGTAACAGACGGCACTTGGAAAATCGGGTCATTCCCACACTAATACTGGGCTTTTCCAACGGGCCTGGAAAACGGCACACCAGGAGATTGTGTCCCGCACCTGGCTCGGAGGGTCCTATGCCCATGGAGTCTCGCTGATTGCTAGCACAGCAGTCTGAGATCAAACTGCAAGGCGGCAGCGAGGCTGGGGGAGGGGTGCCCGCCATTGCCCAGGCTTGCTTAGGTAAACAAAGCAGCCAGGAAGCTCGAACTGAGTGGAGCCCACCACAGCTCAAGGAGGCCTGCCTGCCTCTGTAGGCTCCACCTCTGGGGGCAGGGCACAGACAAACAAAAAGTCAACAGGAACCTCTGCAGACTTAAATGTCCCTGTCTGACTGGCAGCTTTGAAGAGAGTAGTGGTTCTCCCAGCAAACAGCTGGAGATCTGAGAATGGACAGACTGCCTCCTAAAGTGGGCCCCTGGCCCCCGAGCAGCCTAACTGTGAGGCACCCCCCAGTAGGGACAGACTGACACCTCACTTGGCGGGGTACTCCTCTGAGACAAAACTTCCAGAGGAACTATCAGACAGCTGAATTTGTGGTCTCATGAAAATCCACTGTTCTGCAGCCACCAATGCAGACACCCAGCCAAACAGGGTCTGGAGTGGACCTCTAGCAAACTCCAACAGACCTGCAGCTGAGGGTCCTGTCTGGTAGAAGGAAAACTAACAAACAGAAAGGACATCCACACCAAAAACCCATCTGTACATCACCATCATCAAAGACCAAAAGTAGACAAAACCACAAAGATGGGGAAAAAACAGAGCAGAAAAACTGGAAACTCTAAAAAGCAGAGCACCTCTCCTCCTCCAAAGGAACGCAGTCCCTCACCAGCAATGGAACAAAGCTGGATGGAGAATGACTTTGATGAGTTGAGAGAAGAAGCCTTCAGACGATCAAACTACTCTGAGCTACGAGAGGAAATTCAAAACAATAGCAAAGAAGTTAAAAACTTTGAAAAAAAATTAGACGAATGTATAACTAGAATAACCAATGGAGAGAAGGGCTTAAAGGAGCTGATGGAGCTGAAAGCCAAGTATCGAGAACTACGCGAAGATTGCAGAAGCCTCGGGAGCCAATGTGATCAACTGGAAGAAAGGGTATCGCTGATGGAAGATGAAATGAATGAAATGAAGTGAGAAGGGAAGTTTAGAGAAAAAAGAATAAAAAGAAACGAACAAAGCCTCCAATAAATTTGGGACTATGTGAAAAGACCAAACCTACGTCTGATTGGTGTACCTGAAAATGACGGGGAGAATGGAACCAAGTTGGAAAACACTCTGCAAGATATTATCTAGGAGAACTTCCCCAATCTAGCAAGGCAGGCCAACATTCAGATCCAGGAAATACAGAGAACGCCACAAAGATACTCCTCGAGAAGAGCAACTCCAAGACACATAATCATCAGATTCACCAAAGTTGAAATGAAGGAAAAAATGTTAAGGGCAGCCAGAGAGAAAGGTCGGGTTACCCACAAAGGGAAGCCCATCAGACTAACAGCTGATCTCTTGGCAGAAACTCTACAAGCCAGAAGAGAGTGGGGGCTGATATTCGACATTCTTAAAGAAAAGAATTTTCAATGCAGAATTTGCTATCCCGCCAAACTAAGCTTCATAAGTGAAGGAGAAATAAAATACTTTACAAACAAGCAAATGCTGAGTGATTTTGTCACCACCAGGCCTGCCCTAAAAGAGCTCCTGAAGGAAGCACTAAACATGGAAAGGAACAACTGGTGCCAGCCCCTGCAAAAACGTGCCAAATTGTAAAGACCATCGAGGCTAGGAAGAAACTGCATCAACTAACGAGCAAACTAACCAATTAACATCATAATGACAGGATCAAATTCACACATAACAATATTAACTTTAAATGTAAATGGGCTAAATACACCAATTAAAAGACACAGACTGGCAAACTGGATAAGGAGTCAAGACCCATCAGTGTGCTGTATTCAGGAAACCCATCTCACGTGCAAAGACACACATAGACTCAAAATAAAGGGATGGAGGAAGATCTATCAAGCAAATGGAAAACAAAAAAAGGCAGGGGTTGCAATCCTAGTCTCTGATAAAATAGACTTGAAACCAACAAAGATCAAAAGACACAAAGAAGGCCATTTTACATAATGGTAAAGGGATCAATTCAACAAGAAGAGCTAACTATCCTAAATATATATGCACCCAACACAGGAGCACCCAGATTCATAAAGCAAGTCCTGAGTGACCTACAAAGGGACTTAAACTCCCACACAATAATAATGGGAGATTTTAACACCCCACTGTCAACATTAGACAGATCAACGAGACAGAAAGTTAACAAGGATATCCAGGAATTGAACTCAGCTCTGCACAAAGTGGACCTAATAGACTTCTACAGAACTCTCCACCCCAAATCAACAGAATATACATTTTTTTCAGCACCACACCACACCTATTCCAAAATTGACCACATAGTTGGAAGTAAAGCTCTCCTCAGCAAATGTAAAAGAAGAGAAATTAGAACAAACTGTCTCTCAGACCACAGTGCAATCAAACTAGAACTCAGGATTAAGAAACTCACTCAAAACCACTCAACTACATGGAAACTGAACAACCTGCTCCTGAATGACTATTGGGTACATAATGAAATGAAGGCAGAAATAAAGATGTTCTTGGAAACCGACGAGAACAAAGACAAAACATACCAGAATCTCTGGGACACATTCAAAGCAGTGTGTAGAGGGAAATTGATAGCACTAAATGCTCACAAGAGAAAGCAGGAAAGATCCAAAATTGACACCCTAACACCACAATTAAAAGAACTAGAAAAGCAAGAGCTAACACATTCAAAAGCTAGCAGAAGGCTAGAAATAACTAAAATCAGAGCAGAACTGAAGGAAATAGAGACACAAAAAACCCTTCAAAAAATTAATGAATCCAGAAGCTGGTTTTTTGAAAAGATCAACAAAATTGATAGACCACTAGCAAGACTAATAAAGAAGAAAAGAGAGAAGAATCAAATAGATGCAATAAAAAACGAAAAAGGGGATATCACCACCGATCCCACAGAAATACAATCTACCATCAGAGAATACTACAAACACCTCTATGCAAATAAACTAGAAAATCTAGAAGAAATGGATAAATTCCTCGACAAATATACCCTCCCAAGACTAAACCAGGAAGAAATTGAATCTCTGAATAGACCAATAACAGGCTCTGAAATTGTGGCAATAATCAATAGCTTACCAACCAAAAAGAGTCCAGGACCTGATGGATTCACAGCCGAATTCTACCACAGGTACAAGGAGGAACTGGTACCATTCCTTCTGAAACTATTCCAATCCATAGAAAAAGAGGGAATCCTCCCTAACACATTTTATGAGGCCAGCATCGT